>NC_137662.1:22128140-22158140 GCF_963422515.1 Blennius ocellaris | reverse complement strand
GCATGCATCTGACTTTTACCCACAACCCTCTGTCCTATGAGAGACTCTGGAAACTGCGTACGTGTCTGCACAGAGCCCGCTCCTCATTACTATCACACAACAGGATTTGGGTTATACACACACACACACACACACACACTGACAGTCAGGTGCTAAACAGAGGGTATACCGATTACCCTTTTAGCCTATGGCACAATCATGGTCTCAATGAGTATTTAGGCCCGAGGCCAAAGCTGTCAGACTGTCCTGTTGAGAGTTTTTGGAAAAGGAGGTCGGTGAACAAGCCGCCTATCAACAGCGCCGTAGTGAAGTGAGTTCTGTAAACCCTGGATTAGGTTCAATTACAAAGTTTTTCTGTGTCCATTGTCAACATCTTCCGTGAGACAAAAGAAAGGCAGTTACAGTTAAGCAGCAAAAAAAGCCCCCAGAGATTTTGGGAACAACATTGTTATCTTAATATACTTCTTGAAAACGGGTTCACGTAATTTGCGACTGTGTTGTTGTTGAATACAGCGTAATTGCAAAACTGGTTCTGGTTTCTCAGAACAAGGAGTGATCATCTATTTCGTTATTTCTTTAATGCGAAGATGGTCAAAGTTAGTGGAAAAGTGCAAAGGTACGTCAGTAAACTGTATATTGACCAAAGGGTGTTGAAGAACCGTTCATCTCCTGCCCAGAGGAATTCATCCGTTCCTGTCAGGGGTCCAGGCAGGTGGCGTGAGCATCCAGACGTGAGAAACCACCGAGTCGGCCATCGGGGAACTGCAGGTAAAACAAGTGAGCATCACGCACATTTGCAGTGATTGAGACTCTCCCGGTAACTTTAAAAGTGCATTTCTGGTCTGCAAAAGGAAGGAGAATATGCAAATTCCACACCGCTCTAGAGTTCTATGCATTAAACCACACTAAACCCTGAGAAAAGAGCTTTTTATGGGCGGGGGTGTTACTTCAACGTGACGATGTCTTGGATGTTTTTTCTAAAACCCAAAGCTTAAAAAAGTTACCGGCCAGCATGCGCGTGTTTCTCTGTGTTCTTAACCAACGTGATGAACGGGTGTCGTCTTCATTCCATCCAGTTATAATCTGAAATTAGTTTCATCCCTCTGTAATCCTTGTGCGGATTAGCAGGTGAAGAACATGGAGGAAAATACATTTGTTCCAGAGTTCTGGTGTGTGTCCCACTCACAGCTAGTATGCACTGATATATATGTAAATTCATGGTTATTATCATTAAGTTGGCAGGATTTAAACACAGACAAACAGTATATTTGGGGACATTACTGATATCTTCCACCAGGGTGAGTGAGAATGTCCACGTCCAAATACATGTCATAAATGTTTTTCAATCTAATGTGAGTCTGTGTGGCTCAAGTTATCGGTCATAAACAATCAAATTCACATCCATACAGGAGCTCGTATCTTAAATTACTATTTGAAAATCAGCATAACCGCCTCACAGGAATCCTTTGTTGTACAATTTGATGACAGAGGCTGTTTGTTGGTCAGCGTCTGTTGTTCAATCTCATGTATGATGTGCCACATGTTTAAACATATTCATGATGAAAACCCCGGCAGCTGCTTGAGTTTCCTCACCGCACTTTCTGCCTCTTTGCTATATGAATTAAACAGACAGATAGCGAGAAGAGGGTGGTGGGGACAGATAGAGGAGGGAGAGAGTTAGCAGAGGAGGGTGAGAGAGATGTGGTAAATTACATTGTCAATTCAAATCCTGCCACTAATGCATCTCATTGAGTCTGTGTTGCCGTCATCCCGGATGCTCAGTTATCTGCGCCACCGCAGCCAGCAGAGGACGGCGGCCATGTTAACAGCCCCGGCGAAAAGCAGGCGCAAAGTTTAGCCAGCCAACGCGCCCTGAGCCGGGACCGAAGAGGAGGAGAGGCAGCCGAGATGAAGCAGACGTGCTCGCCATGAAAAATTCATCTTTCCCCTGTGCGTGTGTGCGTGTGTGTGTGCGTGTGTGCGTGTGTGTGTGTGTGTGTGTGTGTGTGCCTGCAGTGCTGTATCAGTTTAATTACAGCTAGTGCCCCGGCCTCTATTCCGACACGGCCTCTTTCCTGCACGAATTAAAACATCCCTGTAACTTCGCTCTCGCACACTACACACACATAATTGGCATGCGCACACTCCAAAGTGCCACAGCTACACACATGCACGCTACCCTGTTGTAGTTGTCGTCCCCAGCTCGCTCGCTCACTCGCCACCCCCCCCCCCCCCCCCCCACCGCCACCCCCACCTATTCCCCTCAGCCAGCCCCCGCTCCCATTCCTCGTCCTCAAAACTATTTGAAAATCAATTATCTCAACAAACCAGCTGTAAGGAGTGGGTGCCAGCCACTTACTCCTGAAGTGAATAACTTATTTGAAATTCATTATTGTGTTGAGCGGTGCGACAGGGCCCTCCAAGACTCTGCCATTCTCAATCTTTGCTCTCTCTCTTTCTCTCCTCTGCACATAAACTAACTACTGTGGTGGACGCAGCTTTTTTTCTCTTCCCCCCCCCCGAATTTCTCCTTGTGTCATACAGGTCTAACAAGCTGAGCGGAGTGGACATAAACAGACAGTGGTTCACAGACGCATGCGGTTATTGCATTATCTACATTAATTTCCTGCTCAGGATCCAGCAAATAGTTTGTAAAAAAAATAGCCTAAATCAATTCCTCAACCCAGCGCTTCACCTCAGTATGTCACCATTCTTCTTACATCCTCAAAAGGATTGATAAAGTCCATATAAAGTGATTTTGTAAACAGGCTTTTGTCCCTGTGCATGCACAAATGCAGAATTTCACTAAAGCAAGCAGAAACACACTGTGGTTTAATTTTTTGGGAGGGGATATTGCGTTAACTTACTTTCAATATCAGCTTTACTTTTCACTATATCAAGTAACCCAAATCTTATTTAAACCTGAACCGTGCCATCACCTTAATGTCAGCACTCCCAGTGTCTCTTCGGCCACATTTACACGTACCTGGGTTTTTACAAAAACTGGCATTTCCCCCTCTACCTTAAAAAAAAAAAAAAAATCTTAATTTACACTGACATATACAGCTGGTTCAGAGCTGCTATGAGCAGCCAAACCTGTAGGGGGCAGTGTCACGAGAAGCATGAAGTCATGATAGCCAATCAGAATCCTGGAAAAAAAAAACCCACCATGTCACGAATTGTGATGTAAATATCCACCTGCGTTTTGGTCCAGAACAAATAGTTTCTTATGTCTGCATCCCAGAAATGTCCCATGTAAGCAGGGAAAGGAAAATAAAGTTTTAATGTCATTATGACTTCAAACTCTATGCAACTGTTGATTAATGCTGTATACAGTTCCTGAAAAACGTAAAAAAAATAAATAAAAATTATTAAGATCTCTGCAGAGCCATTAAAACAGCAATTTGATGCCTTATTGTTCTATATTCGCACCAGATCTTTTCGAAGCTGTTCTCACTCCATCATTAGCTTTGTGTTGAGAAAAAAAAACAAAAAAAACACAAGCCACAGCTGCTCATTTCCTTCAATTAGGTTCATGCGTTGACGCAGTGGGGATGCCAACACAGAGAACTCAAAAGAAAAGCTCACTCTTGTCTGGTGAAATTGTTGAACTTAACTCAACTTTTACCACAATGCAGTGTCATTCAGGAACCCAGTGAATAGGCAAATCACATTGTTGCAAGCAAACATTCCTGATATAATACCCAGAGCTCTGGATCTGCTGTTTTACATGTTTTAACGTTAAAAAGGAGAGCGAGCGAGAGAGAGAGAAAATCCCCGCAGACTCATTTTAAACCTCTCTAATCAGAAGACTGAAGACGAGAAGTGAAGTTTGCATGTGCTCAATGGTATCTAATGGTATCTTAAGTGTATTTTGATAGATTGGTACCAGCTACATTCCCGCCTCAAAGCGATGCAAAGCTTCTCAAACTTTGGCAAATCTATTTTGAATTCCCTGAGGCAAGGTGTCAAAGACGTTTTAGTTCAAGGGGCCACATACGACCCAATATCATCTTAAATCGGCCGGACCTGTAACGCAGTAGCATAATAGCCTTTGAATTCAAACATTTAAGTTTTTTATTTGACGTGGCACAGAGTATATGTGTGAAAAACCCAAGAATTGCATCTGAAAATGAATCTTAATACAAAGTCACTTATAATGAAATATTCTCATACAAAATAAAAAAAAAAAAAAAATGACATTATGTATGAGGGAGTGGATAGCTGCTTGTTGATTTAAGTGATGAGTGACTGTCCTTCTCTTTTGACTACATTCAATCATCATGCAAAATGATATCAAGATTTTAAAAAACGACTTATTACAGTCAAATATAAATATTTCTACATTTAAACAAACATTAAACTCGGGAACTCCACTGATTCATATTTTGTCTCTTTCTTTCTTTCTTTCTTTTCTCTCTCTCTCTCCCCCCCATCCGTCCCTTGCCCTGTATAGCTCCCCTCCTCGCTCCATTCATCCCTGTTGATGGAGAGAGGAGGAGTAAATGAGTTTGACAGGGCTGTCATGTATGTTCCCGCGGAGGCCAGCGAGGGCCAGTGCCGAGACAGGAGGTGTCATATCCTTACATCTCTCTCTGTTTCTGCCACCAGCTGGACTCTCCTTCTCTCCCCTTTTCTGTCACACTCTATCTCTCTCCCATCCTTTCCTGTCCTCTGCACACCCCCCCCTCCCTTCCTGGTGTCTTTCCACTGTCACACTTCGCAGCTCTTTAAAGATTTCCCTTAAGCCGTGTGCAACTTCTGCGATACTTGCAGCCACTGACAAACTGGAAATGGTGTGCTGATGTTATATCTTTCCAATAATTGCACAGTGATTGAAAGACTATTCTCGTATCTCTTAGAAACAATAGTGTAAGCTGGCGCATGAGGGACTAATCAAGTGTGAAAACACTACAGTACCTTGCAGTGTGATGTGATATGATACTATTTGAAACTATGCCATACACGACTGTACGGTATGGTACATTAAGATACAGAGTCAGATGACATGATGCAACAATATATGACTACATTACATATAATATATTATGTTGCTCTGCAGTATGACAACATTATGATGTGAATTTTTTGCATTAGAAACATTAGAATAATTGCAGGGTTAAAACTTCCTCTTGATCAACTTATATATTCTACACAGTCTGAGATTCAGTGTTTAATATAGCCGAATGGACATTTTTGGTTGTTCTGATGACATAGTTTTCTCCCATAAAACCATAATTCCTGATGATCTGTGGGTCTTCGGTCAGTGTTTGCAGGCTGTCCATCTGAAAATACTGTATGTGTGAGCAGAAAATGTACTAAATATGACAAATGAAAGTCCCGTGTGTCTTTCAGAGCCACTCTTCATCTCATCCTTCACCCTGTCTCCCAGCGCCGCCTGGCAGTTACAGACCCATGAGCACACGCATGCATATGACCACAGGTATTATCTGGCTCTGTGTATGCATGCAAGCACTTGTGCTGAACACATGAATTAACATACCGAGTGTACATGAGTGTGACTCCAGCCCCTGGGCAAGTCAGCCAGCAGGAAATCGGTCAGCTGAGCCATCGCGGTTAAAAAAAAAAAAAAAAAAAACGGGGTCAAATTGGCCTCTCAACTGCCTTTAATCTCCCAATCGCTCATAAGAACCTGAGGGCTGATTCACCGTGCAACTCCACCTTTCCACATCTGATGGAACACACAAATATTCAGACGGGCTGAGAGCCAGCGTGTGTGCGTGGTACGGCGAGGTGTGCGTGCTGCGTTCCACTCCGAGCCGCCTGCGTGCACACGCGCGTGATCCGTGCGATCGTTTCGGCCGTTCACACACCCCCGTCTTGCGCTCGGCTCTCGATGGGCTGAATGGGGTTTGTTTGCATCGGGAGTGAGCGCGGCCGTTGCGATCAATGCCAAAACCATTATGGGACACGCTTTAAGTAGAGCAGCCCCGTTTTAGCAATTTGGCAGTAGCTGAGGCCCACATATGGAATTATTTGATCAATAGCCGTGTTGCTTGATAGAGAGGAGTAAATTATATAATCGATGCGGCGCACAATGTGACTACCTGCTCACTTGGAGAGTTTCTGTTTGTATGTGCGAGGCTCTCTGTGCGTGGCGCACTGCTTGATGCAGACATACCGGCACAGGTGTCGGTGCTCATACCTGAATGCTTTTGTCCATACGTTGTTGATGTGCTGCTCCACCATTTACGTTCCCGCTTATTGAAATAAAGGCCTTGTTTCCTGAGGCTCTTTGTGTTTCTCCTGCTTGCTTTCTGGGCATAATGTGTTCTTTTTGAGAGTGGAAACAGAGAGGGATATCAAATGGCAGAGATGAAAATAGAATGAATGGGGAGTCGGGGAGGCTGGCTAAATTATTGATGTGTATCATAGTGCTTATGAACACACAACACACTGAGCCGTCTTCTTGGCTATTCACCCCCAATAACACACTCTTATCACTCCGCCAACAAGTACACCTCTCATATCCCGGCGTGTATAATACCTCTGTGTATGATACATATTCAGAAACACATTCATACCCGCTTGCAATGATACAAAGGAGTGCAGCTTAGATGGAAAAGAGCATCGCCGTTTTGTTTGCGGTAAACGTCCTTTCAAAGGGAAGAGGTGACTCCTCATGTACAAGCACGCACAATGCACACACCTCCGCTCCCGAGTCGACGTCTGTCTCTGTGGATGAGATCACTACCCCACCTGTCACTCTGGAACAGGGCCTGCGTGCGCCGGAGCCTGAGTGTGAGTGGCGTGCATCAGTGTGAATGCGATACCTCTCCTCATTGTGGGTTCATGGTCGTGTACGTGTCACAGAACTCGCGGGGAGACAGAGAGAGACAGCCTGATAGCCTGGCAAAGCGGCCACGGTTTGAGCCTGATTTGTTTTTGTTTTTTTTCCCCCTCCCTCTCCCTCTCTCTCTCTCTCTCTCTCTCTCTCTCGCTCCTGTCACATGGTAAAAGTTGAACCATCGGGGGGAACGATGGGCAAACGACACGAGGAGGTTGGGGCAGGAAGAGAGAGAGAAGAGGGGGTGGATAGAGACGGGGACAGAAGAAGAGGAGGAGGAGGAGCGGAGGGGGACACAAAGGAGAGCCTGTCACACTCACTTAGATGCTGAAATATTAAAGTGAGCAGTCAGGTTGTAATTTTCCTGAGAAAGCTGAGGGAAGAGGGGGATAAGTGAAGCGAGAGAAGGAGGGAGGCGGTGTGGGGGGGGGGTGATGGAGACGCAGAGAGAGGAAAGGTATCAACGCTGATCTCTCTTTCCCCTCTTCTTGGAAGAGACACAGGCACACATTTAATACCGCTACTTTAATTAGCTTGGCTTTATACAGTCTGTCTCTCTTTGCTCCTTCTCCTCCGCAGGATGTGAATAATTCAGCAGAAATGGTGTACCGCTGCCTCCAAAAGACAGCGGGCTCACTGATCTGCAATATATCTGCAAGAGAGACAGTGTGGGAGAGAGAGGCCAGCGAGGGGTCCACAAAAATCACACGGCAAGCTTTACTCACCTAAAATCCTCCAGATATTCCAGTCCTAGTGCAGCAGAGCATGTTCCTTTTGCTTTGTAACTACTAATATAATCGTCGGGGGTTTGACCTCGCTCTGATTATCTCAGTGTTCTCATCAAAAGCCAATAGATTTGTTTCGGGACAGCCAAAATGGAAAAGGCTAATTGAACTACAACGTATGCCGATTGACGGACGTCATAAAATTGCATTGAAATGTTAATTTTCTTTTTTTCAATTGACTACTTTGGCTGCAAGTCTGCTATTATATGCACTTCATGGTTTTTGCTGCAATAGTTTCCCCCCTGAACTGTGGCATTTTAAATTCTGCTTTCATCTGTGCTTCGTCATTAGTTGCTGGTGAGATATTTTGTCATCATGTATTTAAAAGGAAGTAATTTAGATTATCCCAACAGTTGTACATCCCTGAACACATTTCCCTCCGGAGACAATCAGGTGCATTGTACCGTATTTCACTGTACAGACAAGCACATCGCGTCATGCCATGTCTCATCCATACTGTGTCTCTCATTGTATCCTATCATATAGGATCGTGTCACGATGCGTCGCATCGCATCATCTGATGTGATGTGATGTGGTACCATGTTGCATCTTATTGCACTGTACTATAGCTAACAATACTGAACTCAGTTCTCATGGACCAGTTCACACTGTTGGCAGTTCGATTCACGATGAAATAAAGCTGTTGCTTCCTTATTATGTTCAAAATGTGTGTAAAGGTAGAAAAAGCCCTCAAATTACGTTCCTTCATGAAATTCTATGAAGTCTCTGAATGATGATTCAACTTCATAGACCTCACAACGTATTGTTCAGCTTATTGCAGTATAACGTGGTGCTGAAGTGTTACACATTTCAATATAACTTGTGACAATGCACGAGAGTGAACGCTTTGTGGAGAATGTCATAGAAAGAAGAAACCTGGAAATTAAGAAATTTCCTTTTTATTCCAGTTAGTTTCTGTGAATATTTAGTTTCTGAATAACCAGTCCAGTCTTTTCTCTTAATATTTCAAAGGTAAAGAGGTTTCTTTGGGAGTCCATATGTTTTTTTGTGTGTGTTTTTTTGTGCAGGTTTGCCTTTCCTTGCTCTTCGGTCAAGCGTGCACCTCTTTGTGTAACTTATCCTATGTAAGCCTGCATGTAAGCGCGATAGTGTGTGCTGGTGTATTTGAATGTGTCTGAATATTGGTGTATGTGTTTGTGTGTGTGTGTGTGTGTGTGTGTGTGTCAGACTGTGCTGAGCCCACCAGTTTGGGTCTTTGAGGATGATCCGTCTCGACACTGCAGGTTGGTTGGTTTGCTGGTGGATGGGGGAATGGAGATGTAGATTCTCTCACTTAGTTATCATCATATTGATATTGTATGCTCAGTGTGTGTGTGTGTGTGTGTGTGTGTGTGTGTGTGCGCGCCATGACAGCCTGTCAACCTGCACCCAAACTCCCAAAGCAGTCCTGTCTCAGAGTCCCCAGCTAAGCAGCATCACTGTCTGGATTGAGAACGCTGGGTGACTGAGGGGGCCGCTGTGTGCTTAGTGGGCCAGACAAGGTGAGTGTTTCTGTGCCAGGCTGAGGTGGGCTGCCCCCTATGTCAGCCCCGGAGGCTCACTGTCACCTCTGGAGGGGGGGGGGGGGGGGGGGGGTGGAGGGGTGGGGGGACCAGAGAGGCTACAACACACTATAGTCTTTTTTTTCCCCTGGTTTTGAAGAAAGAACTTTTAATGAGTTGAAAATGGGTGAAGCGCCTCATTTGCTTTTTGTTTTGTTTTTGGTGACTGTCCTCGTCTCCGTCTCCCCTTCGTTTGACTTGTCTCCATTCCAATCGCAGCTCGCTTCAGCGATCGCTGAGTCATGTCTGAAAGGGAATCGACATGGCAGCCTGAGTCAGCCATGACAGAGAGCCGAGTGCAGATTAGTCATCCTGGCGAGGTGCTTTTGTCCTGGGACGGTGACAGATCTCCGAAACGAAGGGGAGAGTGATGCGCCGAGGGTGTCTGCCTGTCTCAACCAGGATTACAGAGACCCCTGAGTGTATGTGACCACGGCTCAGTGTGTTAGTGAGCGTGTGTGTGCCTTTATTTCACCTGGTGTGTTCACAACACTTTCGAGGACCAAACTACTTTGTGATAATATTTCTAGGTTAGACTGAGGTTAACAGTTAAACAGAAATGATAAAAGAGTCATTTATTGTCAATGAGGGGCTCGACTGGATTGATGTGTGTGTGTTTATCTCCAGCTGGTCTGACCTAACTTTAGGGTGCAAAATGAAAGTGTGTGTGATATGTTAAAGGATTAAAATGTGGCTTTAGGGCTTTGTTTACAGTGAGGTCAAGTCACGGTTGGATAAAGGCCTTTTTGAATGTATTATGCCAATGGAAAAAAACGCCTTACAAAGACAACAAATGTTTATGTGTTTGTGTCGGCAGCTCTATAAAAAGAGACGACTCCACGGCTCAGTCTCAAAATTAAAGGTAGAATTACGTCTGCGCCTGCGTCGACAGATCTGCAGCAGCGTATCTCGGCGCTCAGAAGCAGGCTGGTCACACGGAGTGAAGCAGAGTCGTCTGATTTGTTTGCATCGGCGGCGGTGGCGACATCCTCCGTGCTGGCAACAAGCCGGGCAACAACTTGTCTCACAGTCGTGAGCTGTTTTGAAGCTTCCCAATCAAACATGATCCGCTGCCACTAATCTTGTTTGCGACTAGATCGGCCACCATAATCCCTTCCACAACAAATAGGCTCCGACAGGCACACGGTGAAATCCACCCCCGACCAGGTTGAGATGGCCTGTCACAGTGTCACCTGCTGAAAATCTGCCAACGGGATCAGCCTCGCATCCGCGACTCCGGCCTCATAACTCCAGACTAATGCAAAAGGTGTCTTTCGTTGTCAAACAGTTAGGACTGAACGATGTTTATCGTCGCACCATTTATTCCGTGACAGGCTGCAAAAACATGCAACCGTCCCTCAGGGGAATGCAAAGTAAGCTGTTTTGAGCTTTTCACGAGTCTTTATTTCATAATGGCGAGTTTGATTATTACGCCGAGGTGAAATAAACAAGCTAGATTTGGGATTGCTCGAAAACGTAAATATTTGTATTGGAAATTAATTTATCAGTGTTTTAATTGACCAAGCTGGGAGAATAGCGCAAAATCAGGGATTTTTTTTAATTTTTTAATGCAGCAGAAACACAGCATAAAGTTCATTTTAAAATTGCAGGCTTGCTACAATATTTTTTAGACACAATTAAATATTGTCAATAGATAGTTTTTGTGTGTGTGTCTCTGCATGGGAAATCTTGAGAAGCGAGAGTGATATCAAATATCTGGTGACCTTTCTGTCATTTTAGGCCCCAAAATACATTTCATGTTCAATATTGTCATCACAGGCTTTATTGATGACTCACCTTCAGACTTTGACGTGCAACATCTTCAAGCTCATATATTGTCTCTGAACATTTTCACAGTTTTGTAGAGACATTTATTTATTTATTTATTTTTGGTTTCTGATACTCCTGCAGCAGAAGTGAAAACATGTTTATATGAATGAACAGGTTGTGAAGCTGCTTGTTGGACAGTTTCCCATGAAAAACAGATGGCCTCAGCACTGCTGTTAGTGTTGACAATAGAAATGTCCCGGCTGATTTAGGCACTGAGCTGCTGTGTTTTGATGACACACAGACACACACACGCACACACAGGGATGAAACACACGTACTAATGCAACCTTGTCCCCCTCTAACCTGGAGCGAGGAGCCGTATGTGAGTGGACGGCCGATTAAAATCAACTTTCATTTCTGATTCTCCTCAGATCTCCGGGGTTATCCTGCTCCATCACTGCCGACGGACCGGGTGTCGGCCTGTTCGTGCACGTGTGCGCTCGTGACGGAATGAGAGAAAGTGGAGATCCGACTGCTTAAACTGGAAGCTGCTTTTATAGTTTAATGGAGACAGAAATAACAAGCCGCAGATGCAGCATCGCACACAAAGCATGATGGAGGGATTTAGCTGTAATAGACGCGGTCTCTCTAATTTCTTTGACATCGCCGTCTTTATTCACTCGCAATCTTCTGCCGAAAGGTCACGCAGCTCGTGTCTGTGTTCTTTTAGCCGTGGCTTTGGGGAGGAGAGTCGGCGGGCTGCGGGAGCCGAATTATAAATCTAAATATATACATAAACCTGGATGTGTTGTGGGTTTGTGCTGCTCCGCGGCAGAGCCGGGCATCCTCTTAAAAGCTTCAGCTTTCAGATCACTGCAGTCCCACGGACGCGCGGGTCAACTCAAACTATTTAAATGCCAAGTCACTTGGAAGGAGCCACACTGTTTCACATTGAGGTATGGACTGAGGTCACTAAAAGCAAACAATGGTGTTTTCACAACAGGAGCTTCTGTTGAAGTCGCAGAGTGGGATGCCAATCAAAGTGGGTGTAGGCGGATATACGCCTGGATTCGGTCAGTCAGTTCAATTACAAGCCATGCCACGTTCGAATTTCTGCAACACTGAGGATATAATCGTGTTTTTAGAGTCACATTTACGAACCAAGTACTTTTCTGAGGACAGCAGTGGCTAATATGAGAGCAAGTCGATTGAGAATATTCAGTATTGAGTCTGGATCCAGACTCAAGGTTGACGGCAGGTTGAACCCTGAACAGGTTTTCTTTTTCATCACAGAGAAAAATAAAAGACCTTCAAACACACTCGCATTGACGCCAACAGGCAATTCACAGACACCAGTTAACCTCAAATGTGTGTTTTTGCACTACGTGAGGAAACGAGAGTGAGAGCTCGTGCACGCACAGGAAGAACATGCAACGTCCACACAAGAAAAACCCCAGCTGTCATTTGAACCCACAACCTTCTGGCAACGTTTTGCACCATGAGAGCGCCAAACACTGCTCTTCTCATATCATTCAGCTCAAAACCATTAGAGTTTACAATCTGAACTAGAAAAAAAAAAAAATGTCATGTACAATCCGTCGCAGTATTAATATCTAATTAAACTAAATAGAAAAAAAAGTACCTTTTCTGAAATTTCGCAGCATCAAAGCATTACCAACATTGCAAATCAGCCAAATTCTCCAAATAACCATACAATGATGAATGTGAGTCATTCCTCGCTGCGATAACACCTTATTCAAGATTTAAAGTGACTTACAGTTCCTATGAGCTGAAAAAATGCAGGTAGAGTCTTTTTCAAAATGTCAAGATGACATAAAGATGACATCGAAGTAGATTCACAATCAGTGGATGTGCACTCAGACCCTCCCAGATATAGCTTAAGTGAAATTCTAGGTCTGAAAATGGCAGCTGTTTAAAGTAAATCCATAAATGGCCAGTAACAGGATTCCCAAGGTGACTGGAGATAGAAAAGAGAAAGCTGCGCCTGTGAAAATGTATCTTTGAAAAAGTCTGTATGATTTCATTTAAACTTCTACGACTATGGTATGGCTTCTTTACAGCGACACACACACACACACACACACACACACACACACACACACGCACACACACACACACACGGATGCATGCATACAGACGAGCCCAAACTAAAGTGAATCAGACACGAGGGAGGTGAGTTTTCATAAGGCAGTGATTTTATCTGCCGGCACCCTTCTCCTCCACCTCCCCTGCCTTAACCCTTTTCTTTTCCCCCCTCCCGCCCCTCTGTCCGTCTCCCCTCCTTCTCCTCCACCTCCCTCCTCCTTTCATTGTGGACGGTGGTGAAATATCAGTATTGTTTACGCAGAAGATTAAGGCAGAATTGGGCAGAAGGCGGTTGTTCTGTGACGATGGAGATAAGATAGGGGGCGCTTGCGCGTGTGTGTGTGCGTGTGTGTGTGTGTGTGTGTGTGTGTGTGTGTGTGTGTGTGTGTGTGTGTGTGTGTGTGTGTGTGTGTGTGTGTGTCTGTCTTATCTCAGGAGCAGGCGGAGCAGCCATATGAAGTTGTTCATTGTAATTACTCGTGGCAAGAGTAGATTTCATAGGGAGATTCAGGAGAGAGTGTGACAGAATAAAAGCAAGGGAGGAAAAAGGGAGAAAGACGGACGCCTGAGGAGGCAAGATGGGAGGTGGACAGTCACAAAATGCGCACATGCCATTATAGACACACACACATAACGCCTCACTCTCTAACTGTCTGCACGTCACGCTGTCTGAGTATTTTATTGCTCTCATCTGTGATATCTTAACGCTGCCATATCTTAATGACCTTTTGTAAGTCTAACATCTTAGCCACTGTTCTAATAATCAGCTTCTCATGACTCACACCCATCTTTCCTCTGTTATTCAATCAGTGATCTTTTCTCTCGCTACCCGTCTATTGCTCTCCACTGTAATTATCACACTGGATGAGAATGTCAGGTGCAGCCAAGCAGATATTCATCTTCAAATGGAAAATCAATTCCGTAGCTGCTAAAAGTTATTTATATTTTAAAGGTTTCGCAAAACTTTTAAAACACTTTGAACCCCCCCCACCCCACCCCAGTACTTTGAGATGCGAGTCCTGTGACAAGAGGGTTGTGCTTTCACATGTCATTTGAGTGTCGGAGGCCAAAATGGCATGGAATAAACGAAATGCCAAAGCCGAGTGTGATTAAAGGTGAAGATGTGGTATTTTTTGGGGGATTCGGGAATTAATATTGGCTCAAATAATGAAACAAAGCAAAAGTCACTGATGCCATGTGAAAGACAGTTTGGAGGAAGCATACCTACCCAAACCAGCTGGCCTTTCTCATGTATTCTTGCTTTTGCACCACTAGGTGGTGTAATGAGTCACACACCAGTGGAACAAGGGATTTCCATTCCACGATAATGTCGTTTATCTCAGTGGTTCTCTCTCTCTCTGTCTTTTTTTTTTAAAATAGTGCACAACCTGTTGTGGTTTCAGACTACGACCACAACCTGAACGTACAGAGGTTTAAATCATCATCAACAAATAGTTCCTCTAAAGCGATAATATGATCCTAACGAGGCACAACACCGCTTTTTGTCTCGAAAACAGCAGCACGCTGCTGTTTTTCATTCATTCATACACACAACTTGACAAAGCCATGATATATTTTGAAAAGTTAATTAAAAATAAAAATACATTGGTTTACGTTCACTGGACCCAAACCGCACCGCTGCAACTAATAACTGATTGGATTTCCAAAACGCGGAAATCGAATCAAAGTACAGAGTGACAGGAAGGCGACTCGATAACTCTCAATAACAACAGAGGCATGAATTCAATTTCGCCTATTTCCCCTTTAAACTACCCTGGTTTTTCTTGTGTTAAAAAAACAAAAAAACAAAACAAACCTCTTTCAGTCTCATTGGATCAGACACGATTCCTGATAATGAACTTTTTGTATTAAAATTTCATTTCTTAATATATAATTTCTTATTTCAGGCTCCCACATGTACCTTAAGATTATACGCATGTCCTAATTACAATAATTCCCTGTATTTATCTGTTCTCAGCCATGCAAAGAAGACGACACAAGCAGACTTTGTCTGCCTTTTGCTGTAAATGTCACACTGAAAAATAATGACAGTTGATGGTATGCAGAGATAAAGGCCATGAGATTTTTTGAAGTTATTAAGGATTTTTTCTTCTCTCCAAGCAGCTTCTATAATTCAAATTGCATATAAACTGAAACTATACTTGTGACATTAAGTCAGAGATGTTGCTCAGTGGTAAAAAGAGCAGGATGTAATAACAGTTTGAAGAGCTGACCGTGATCATTTCTGCCACAATGAGGTACTGCGGTCGTCTTTTACATGTGTTTTGACATAGTAAAGACAAAGTGGTCCTTAAATGCACCTGTTTGACATTCTGTGTGACCTTTATAAAAAAAAAACCCAAAAAAACAAACAAACTATCTTGCTCCGGGAGGCATCATCTAAAAAAATACTGTGTACTTTAGAAATCGTGACATTGATTATTTAAAATCCACAGTCACCTTTGAATTGAATATGAATCCACTGTGTCTCCGTCCATCGATTGTATTTTGGGGAAGAAACAGCATTTCGAGTAAAAACACGGAATTTTTGTGTTTTCACTTCAGAAAAGTCTTGTTTTTACACGCCAATGTTCTGAAGACAATGGTCGTTTTCACAGAAGTGGCAGAAAGGCTGAAAAGTGTGTTAGTTTTCATGTTGCTGTTGTTGCATAGACAGACAACAAAACTTGGACTTGCCATTAATGGTCAACTCTAAATCCACCAAGTCCAAAGAGAACGTGGCGCCGGAGCCATGACACTCTGGAGGAAACATTGTTATCGTCCATCCACTTGCTCACGTGCATAATAACTAATTACGATGGCCGAATTCACATGAAGATGTTGTGTGAACGGGGCCAAAATGTTAAATATTCAGAGCCCAACATCCCCGTGAAGCCAATCCTTTCACTTGATGATTTCCAAGTTCGTTACATTTGGGAATCTGAACTATACTGAAATGTGCTCCACCTTGCTTGAACTAATGAAACCGTCTGGATTAAAAAAAACAACAACAAAAACAGGTTTCAATTACTTCCATGAGAGGAAACATCTTCCTCTGTTTTGGGCGGCGTGTCGACTCAAGAGCTTGATGGCATGTTTCACAAAAGCATTTCTTCAACGTCTCGTGTGTGCACATTGATTACTTGATTACGGCGTCGAATAAGGAGTTCTTGACCTTCAGCTGATCCACTTGAATGATTCCTATTGAGGCCGCAGCCTCACGGAGTATCACCCCGAGGCCTGGCTGACTCAGTTCAGTACCTGTCCTCAGAGATCCTCGCATACCAACAAAAGGCCACACGTTTCTTTACGCAACCAGCAGGAAACTGCACGCATTTCCTGGAACGCTCTCCAGACAGACGCGATCCAGTAATAGAAGGACACTGGTGAATGCAGCAGAAATGAGAAGGAGCTCGCCATTAAGCCATTAAATGTTTAATCAGTCGCAGGTTATATATTTTTTTTCCCTCACTGAGGTTACGTGTTGATGAAAGATACAGTATTTCTGAATGAGCGAGGAAACTAGAAGTGATTCTACTGTATGTTATTATTAGAGGTCCAACCATGGAGCACAAAAGAGCCAGATTCAATACATGGCGTTCCTGTGCTTTTTTTGTAATTGTAATAAATAAACGTGTGTCTAAGTAAAACAGAGCAGCCATTTCTTTCCACACACAGAAAGTGATTCTTCGCCAATCAACTCTGAACTTATAAGCCTGCAAATTCTCTGATATGTGTTCAATTGAAATTGGTGAAATAGTGGAGTCAATGTAAATATGAACGAAGATATTTTTGACAACAAGCGATCTTTAAAAAAAAAAAACAAATCCACGAAGAAAGTAGAATGTTTCAAGCTGAAAGACAATTGTTTATTTAAAGGCATTCTACTTTTGTGGCCATTGAAGCAATGATAATTGTTTTTAATTATTGTTATCACATTAATCATAATTATAGCATTAGGAGCTGCTGGTTTTGTCAGTATTGGAAGCTGCCCTATAGGGACAGCTTTAACAACATCCTCCTCGAGAACACAAATTTTAACCAAAATGATACATAAAATGTTTTTCGTACGAGGTTCTTGTCCCACGAAGTCTATAAACTCCACATTTCTCACAGAAGACAAACTGTATGTGGCGCCTGCAGTCAGTAACCTGTGAGTGTGTGTTATCTGAGCCCTCATCTGCACGGTGTCACCACAATTTACTGACTTGACGCTTTTACGACACACGTCCCCATTCAGCGCCTCATTAGTTCCGTCTAAAGAGACGCTAATGTCGTGTGAACGTCGGCGACATTTCCCCCTCAGCGCTGCTGTGCAGGTGTGTTCAGCTCTTCGGCATGTGTGTGTGTTCCTTGGAGATGTCTTCACCCGAGGGAGACTTTAAGCTTTTCCTCAGCGGAGTGAACAGCGCAGGAACTTTGCCGTGGGCAGAGTGCTCCGGCTTTACAGGGGAGTGAAGGGAAGAGCAGCCGGAAATTAATTAATTGCCCGAATTCCACCCATTCAACGCCATATCACCAGTGATTGAGCTACTTCTGGTGCTGTCGGTCAACAGTGGAGGGTACGCCATTACTGTGTCAGCGCCGTCTCAATATAGTCCTCCCTAGTGCTCCATAAATAATTGCTATTAAAGGCTCAATGCACTTTGTTGACCGCTCAAGAGCGGCAGCAAGCCCCCGCCGAAGGTCAAATTCTTTTTGATAAATCATGGCTGAGTGGCAGTGTCGCTTTGCCGCTCATGTGCGGAAACGCTTGAGCTCCAACGTCAAGTTTTTGTTCGGAAAAGTAAGTGAAAAGACATTTCAGCAGCTTTAGAGTTAGAACCAAATGTACACAGAAAAATGGAAGATCTCTTAAAAAGGTCGCCAGCAAGTTTGTTTTTTTTGTTGTTTTTTTTCCTTCTGGAAAGTAGAAAAGTGATCACTCCTTTCTGCAGCAAAACAAAATCCTCAGCGGCATTGCACATGTGGCCGATTTAACAAACTTTATTCTTGCGCAGCTTGTGTATATTAAGTCGTCTCTAATGAGAAAATTGCTCTCAGAACATATTTGCTTCGAAATATGCTCGTAAACAGTGTTGACAAATCTAATATTGCAGAAGCTGAAGTACTCTGAACAAAGCTGAGATGCTACTTATCTGTGCCGGCACAATGTCAGCTAAAAGAAGCGTTAAAAAAATAAAAAAAACAAGATGCTCAGCTATTTAGCAGCCCTGCAGGCTGATGGCTTCTCTTTGGCTTCCTTGGAGAACCAGAGGTCAATGAGATGTGCTGAAAACTAATCCACGCCTTCTGTGCGGTGCTTTCCGGCTTTACTCACCTTTGCTGTCTTCAAACACATAATTTAGAAGAAGAAAACACAATCGCACAGTGGAATTAAATCTTTGCAGTTGTCGAGGGACCCTTGCTCAGGGACCCACCGTGAAGTTGTGGGATTTGAACCATGCTAGTATGTTTCTCTAAACCTCAGAGCCACTGCTGCCCCGCCACAGTCTTGCTTTCAACTGGGAGGAAACCGGAGTACCGTGAGAAAACCCATGCACACGCTACGTAAACTCTACCACCGCTAACCGCTACCACGCCGCGTCCTTCCGTAACGTATTTTTAAAATCTAATTTGAGCGGTCAAACATGAACGTTCAGGTCGAAGTTGTGGCTCAGCCCCGCAGAATTCTGCTAGTTGTTGTCATTTTGCCTCATTAGTAGAATTCATTGCTCACTCCACGATGACCACTGCACCACAGCTGCTTATTAACAGACGACGGCGCCCGACTTCTTATCCACTTCTGGTATTAAGGCGAGAGGTGCAACAGCCACGAAATCAAAAGCAAAGAACGCTAAAGTCATTCTGTCAAGCAATCCAATTCAGGAATATCAATCTGTTACATAACAAATAATGGTGCACTTACTATTTACTTAAAGGTTGGAAAAGTTGTGTTTGTACAGGATAAAACAGCAGAGAGCGACTGAACAGCCTCCGCTGGGTGATGTGACATTACCACGGTAAAGTGCTGCTTCCAAAGCACTTTGGCGCTACCACAGGAATGTCCTCATTTCTTCACCCTGAGAGGTGCATCCCCGCCTTTGTGGCCACTTAATAGGAAGAAGTGGAAGCCCGCAATCTTGCAAAGAATTGATCATATTTTGCTAAGGAGTGGAAAATGAAAGTTATTGTGTGCAGGCGATCAGTGAATGGGGTTTTATGTTGTCCTTTCAGCCATCTTGAGGCCGGAGCTCTGTGTGTGTGCGTGTGTGCGCGTGTGCGTGTGTGCGTGTGTGCGTGTGCGTGTGTGTGTGTGTGTGTGTGTGTGTGTGTGTGTGCTGGAGCAACCTTGTCCACAAAAAAACAAAAAAACAAAAAAAAAGAAAAGAAGCAGAAGCTCAGTGGAACTGATTTGCTTCTTCTCCTTCACTGCTTCACCTTTATGTGCTTTCAATATGACTCTCGCGCTAATTTGTGAAATGGAGTATTCAATACTCCTTTTCACATATTAAGGATGCAGTGGGTAGATTATATAAACATCTGAGGACACTTCCAATGCAAAAAAACCCCCCAAAAACATGAAAATGATAGACAAAAATGCCAGCTTGTATAGAAGAGAAACAAAAGTATAACACGGTGAATTAAGAGGAGAAGCAACAGAAGATGTATATTTAAAAACAATTAGTATGAAAATATGAGTTTTTCTTATTCCATGAATGAAATGTGACAAAAGCATTGTGTTAAGTCTGATGGAAAGCTGAGTTAAAACAACATTTTCACACACCTCTCAATCATAAAGCCAACCTCTGATGCAGTTTCCATATTTGAGTGATTTCTGCTTTAATTGTGAACCGGCTGCTTAAACTGTATATTCAAGGTTTGAGGGAAGGAGATGGGGAAACAGCGTGATCGTCATATCCACATTATTAAAAATATATGGGAATATCCACAACCAAGAGTGACCCAACTGATTTTTACAGTCTTTACAAGAACAGAAAGAGAGTAAATATTCCAGAGATTAATAGATTTTTAAAAATTAAAACCACAACAGTGCCACTGATTGTTCCCCTTGTTGATGTTTGTGTTTGTTGGGCACTTAGCAGATCCACCAGCTTAACAAATTATCCTACTGAATCATTGTTTGAGTGTTATTCTTCCACTACTTCAAGGATAATCTGCTGTTAGCAGGAGCTATTTGGCGATTTTGTTATTTTATTTTATATTTTTCTGTGTATTTTCCAAATGTCTCACTATAAGAAGACAATCATGGAAGCAAATTCATGTAAGAGCTGAAAAATAATAAAAATGGCTGTGTATTATTTTTTCTCTCTCCATGTCGTACACAGGAGAAAACGGCGAATGTCATACCTACCGATTCATCTATTGGGTATTTTAGTTGATTTGTAGTTTTTCAATTTAAATAGTCTACGTACAAAAAGTATTTGTTTCAACAACAAAAAAATCTCCTTGGAAATAAAGGTTGTCTCCCAAAAATGCATGCTCTATTCATACACACAGTTTCTTTCTTTTTTCTCAGTTTATATGTGACCTGTTTATCTGTATTTACCCTTTGAAAATCAATTGACTAACCATCTTTGCCTACCAAGAAACTGAGTGTTTCTTTCGCTCAACATGACTTTAGGAAGTCCTTGCCCTTGTTTGTAGGAAGTCATAATTCACACAGCCTGAAGACGTCCTTGTCAAATAGACTCAAGCCGCTAACTTTTAAATCCAAAATATATCTCAGACTGTCAGTTTTCTGTTTGGGATAGAAGGGAGGGAAAAAAAAAAATCAAAAGCAGGAGATGCAGAAATAAAAAGAGAGAAGTGGCCGGGTTATGTTTGGGTCAGCGGCAGGACATTGGGTTCCAGGAGGGAGCATCATTGTTGTCGAGCTGTTTTTCTGCCCGCTTCCCCTTTTCGCCGTCGTCTGCGGAGGGGTGGTAATGCTGCATTCATCTATCATTCATCAGTGCTGACGATATGATCCAGACCAGACGCTCCACATTTAGCTCCCCTCGTACGACTCCTGCCCTTCGCTCCGGGCCTGATCTTCTGCCATCAACTTCTTTCCGCCTTCTCGTTTTTCTGTTTCCGTGTTTGGTATCGTCTCACGTTATTTCTCAGTTGGATCACACCTCTGTCAGCTTCGCAGCTTTGTGGCGTTGCAGCTCGGTCACATTGAGACGTTTTCCTACTTTTATACTGCTTTACTACACGCTTCCTTGACTGGCCTGGCCTTTTCTTTCTTTCTTTCTTTTTTTTTTACGTCTTTTCCTTTTTTTCTTTTTTCAAACTGCACATTCATGCAGTCAAACTCTCATTCACCCCGAGGTCTTTTCTCTTCCAGTGACTTTGAATAAAGTAGACGAGGTGAGTGAACTCAAGGGCTCAAAGACAAACTATTGACACTCCACCAGGGACATTCCCAAAGGCAGCAGTTTATTTGACACTCAGCCAATCAGCGTTTTGCTTCTGCATGACTGACAGTGGTGGTGTCTAATTACACAGGAATGTTTAGAAGCGCCGAGATAATCCTCTAAATGCCTATCCAACACTAAAACTCCCCACTTTGGATAAACAACAAGGACATGTCATTGTATTTCAAACAGCATGGGGTTGAGAAAAGGGGGAATCCCCTCGCCACTTGGGCAAATTAAGTATATTTTCAGATGCGGTGGAGTATCAGTCCGAGGGCATTGTGACTGTCCAGACATGTTCAGAACAAAATCAGAGGTGTGACATTCAGAACTGGGCCTCTTGTTCTCGCCCATCAAGGAAGCTGACGCTCAACAGTGGAGATAAGTAACTGGAGAAGGGCCCAATGGGCCACTAATGTTTGAGGCTTTGCATCAAAACAACACTTGGCGCTTTTTAAACACCTCTTGTGGAGACAGAGTGGAGGGCAATCCACACCATCCGGCAATTCTGGAGCATATTTGTGAGGGATTGAACCCTCCTGCTATGTTCACCTGTGAACGCCACGGCAACGCTTGCGCTGCACACGCTCCGTCCTGTGCCAAGAAGTTGGTCGAACGCCAGACTTCAGAGAGGCGGTTTTATAATTGTCCAATGCACTTCAAATAAAATCCAGGTGTAAAACTGTGAAAAACTGTGTGTTTTAATGAATAATAGGTTTATTTTGTCCTGAATTTGTTTTTCCTTAATAGTATCTTCTAGTAACTTAACAGAAAAGAGGAATGCTGGGAAAGGCCTGCCCACCAATTACTAACCCCAGGGAGAGACGGAAGTATTTACTTGATTCAAATATGTGGATTTCTTGCACTGTCAATATATGATATGATATGTATTAACCCGGCTCAGACGCCTGAGCCTGAACGAGGTAAGCTAAAAGACCAGGGGTGTCAAACTCATTTGTTCTCAAGTTTGGCCGGAACAGAAATTAATTACATTATGAACGATAAATGACTAGAACTTTAAATATCCATTTTTTGGATTTAATGCAAGTGTTAATATACATATCATGAAGAAGTTCACATTTAATGAGTCTCCTTTTACAACACATGACAACCCAGAAATGTGAAGAAAAGAAGTGAAGTTTCAACAATATGTTTTACCACGTGCTTTACAACTTACAGTTCACATAGGATTTATATTTACATTTATATCTTCAGAGGCATAAATGGTTTTACCACATGGAGCTGGAACTCAAAAATATAGTAGGCTTGATTATATTATGGTCAGAATGGCTTGTCAAAAGTTAGAAATGATCTTTAATGGAGGCACATTTCAAGATCGGTGTAGTAATCCAGCTCACCTGCCAGTCAAATCTATTTATTGCAGTTCATGTCATGTAATGCAGGCTGGATTGGATCTCTGGCAGGCCATTTGTGGCCGTATGTCTAAGTAACATAAATGATTACTTGTGGATGAACTTATGGATTCCAACAGCCATTGATGCTTTTAATGGAATCGCATTAATTAAAGGAAAGTTTTCGCATTAATATGAACAGCAGTTTTCTACTATTCTGGACTCTAATATTAACCAACACAAGCATTCCACTTCGGTAAAAAATAGTACTTTTCTTCCCGTGTGCTTGTTGCAGAGGACTTTATGAATAGAAGCATGTGTTGGATATTTCTCAGTCAGCATTTAAAACAGCACACAAATGAGCAAATTTGCTTTGCTGTGACATCTTAGTTTGTTTAGTTTTTTTTGCTTTTTTTCCCCCTGGTGTTATTTTCAGGTCAGTTTGCAGAGCCGGCAGGAATTAAAGCTGGCTAATTGCTCGGGCACAAACATCAACAGCCAAACACTCGATTCGCAGTGAATGCCGCCGTATAAAAAGAAAAACCACAAGCACAATCATTTTTCCTGCTATGCAAACGCAGCAACCGGTCGTCTCCTCACCAACAGTGCAGAAGTGCAGAAACGAGAACAGGAGAGCTCTTCTTGGACGACGGTGGCTGTTTTTTTTTTTTTTTAACATGCCCGCTAATGGGTTGCCGACATCCACCGTCCACGGAGCGACCGTGTATTATTGAATCCCGGATTAGATAAACAGTCCCGGGAGGTGCGCGCCCTGTCATCGCTGTGTGACGTCCGGGAAGACGAGGCCGCGGAGACGAGCGGCGGGGACGGGAGAGTAGGGCTGAGCAGTTTTGGAGAGGAAAGCGGCCCAAGTGTTTTGTGTCGTTGTCAAAGCAGAGTTGAGTCAGATGTGACCTGATTTGCCAACGTTAATATCGCATGGCATTTTCGAAATTAGCAAGGCAGACACAAGGGACCTCAGCCATTGTTTGCCTTGCTTAATGGCAGCGCAGCGGCGGGCCTACTTCTGTCTGTGTGCGTGTGCGTGATGTGTCTTGGGCGTAGGAGTACGACGTACATCCCGACTCTGCACCCCCCCCCCCTTCGGATGTAATTTATGATATTGTGTTACACAATACAATAGGAAGCCAAAACTATGAGATGATACAGACTGAATTCCCTTTTCTGTGTGTGAAGACAGCAGGACAACGATGGAAAAAACCAAAAAAAATTATCGAGATTCCAGGTGTGAGAAAGAAAAGTGTATGAAATATGTTTAAAAAAAACCCCAAAAACAACAGGAACTATAGACAGATGAGGGAAGATGAAGCGATTGACAGAAAAGTAGGAAGTGTATCCTGACCTCGCCGCCTCGGCTCTAATGGAAGATTCATGTTCACAGGGTCATCGATCACCTGTGGGAGACGGCGGGAGGGAGAACCAGGACGAGCCGGTGTGTTTGGGGAACGAGGAGGTGTGGTGGAGCAAAGTCAAGTAAAAAGAGAGACGCAGAAGCACTGGGAGAGACGGGACCAAATATTAAGAGATGGATGAAAATGTGGAAACGGGTATTATTGAACTACTGGAGTGTGCTGTTGAAGCTTTTTTTTTTTTTGTCAAGTTTATTTTTCTTCCAAAGGTCAGTGGTAACAACACCCTCATATTCCACTAGTAGAATGAGATCTAAACCCAAATACAAACCAAAATATCTCAATGTTACTCAACATTATGCCCACATGAGTTAATGTGGGATTAACGGAGCACCACTCCCTCGATAAACAGGAGTTTGGTGAAATAGTAGCACAGCTTCTCAACTGATTCAATGGAACTTATTTAGTGGTAAATTTGTAACTATTATCATTAAGTGTATCAACACAAATATTCATAAAGAAGAAGCTTTCAAATCTCTGTCACACATCATTGTATTTTTTAAAAGATTTATCCACGTCATCCTTCATTCACTGGTCATACTGACCCCAACTAACATAATCACTTTTAAAACTAAAATGAAAGTCCATTAACTAACTGTTGTATGAGTTTATTTTATCATTAGGTATTTTATTGTTCTCTTTTAAACATTCTACCTCCGTGTATATATGTAAACTGTGGCACATCCACATTTTTTATGCATTTTATTGCTCTCTTTTTAATTTTCTACCCCATATATTTATTTATAATGTGGCACATGCACAGACTGCACATAAAAAATGATTCTGATTCTGAATCTTAACCAGGCTTGGATTTAAAGGATTTAAGTTTATATTCAATGTACAGTAATATAAAATTTAATATATTGGTACTTGATTGTGTGGAGCAATTCAAACATGTAATTGGATATATATTTAGTTTATTAAATTGTTTTAAACTTTTGTGCATTATATCTAAATAGACATATACTATGTATTATTAGACTTCTTGCAGAAATAATAAGCATCAAAACTGTATTGTTGCCAGCAGCCATTCACCTGTACAAATCATCCCTCCAAAAAAATCGACAAAAACATGAACATCTGCGACAAAAATAACGTTGACCTTGCCAGCATATGTCAATATTCAGTGTGTGGGACTGTTACAAGGTTAAAGTCGGGGAGCGGCAGACATATACAGTATAGCAAGTAACGGCACAACGGCGACGACTAGATTCATTTGACCTTTGGACACATTCCTACTGTTACACGTCTCAATATGGAGAGAAATGTTTAAGAAAAATGTTCCTGGACAATTCCAGCTCCCAAATAAAAACGGTTTTATGTATTTCTTTATTTTTCCCAGATGAAGTAACAAAGCAAGTCAAGTCATTTCTTTTCCTATTTTTTACCGAAGAAAAGAAATGGAAGTATTTCAATCTGTTGTCTGCTTGGAAATTTTTTTTATCCCACCATGCACATAAAGAAATATATGTTGTTTTTTGGATTTTTTTTTTTGTTGTTGTTGTAGAGGCAAGGCCACGAAGGGAAATTTCTTTTACGTTGTTTTTGGGGTTGAGAGGTAGACTGCACACAGTGAATACACTAACCTTGCATACATCCTACACACACAGAGACACTAAATACAGCTATAGGCCTTGAGTATATTTTGTTCCTTGGAAGCCGATGACAACCCCCCCCCCCAACACCCCCCAACACCCAACCACCCCCACCCACCCCGCTGCAGCCGTCCTCCTCCTCCTCATCACACCCTTGTGGTGGTGAGAAAGCCGGTGTGTGTGCGTGTTTGAGTGTGTCCATATTATGACATGAGTGCTTATCTTAGCATGTGTGATTTAATGTATTATAGGCCCACTCTGTTGTTTGTGTGTGAATGTGTGTTTTATTTGCACTTGACTAACCATCTATGTGAAATGAGTGCAAATGTGTGCGTGTACGTGTGCGTGCGTGCGTGCGTGCGTGCGTGTGTGTGTGTGTGTGTGTGTGTGTGTGTGTGTGTGTGTGTGTGTGTGTGTGTGTCCTTGGTTGGTCTTACAAGTGCCGGGGCAGTAAGCTTGTGTACACTGGTGAGGGAGCAAGAGAAAGAGAAAGAAACAGTGAGAAAGCAAGAAAGACAGAGAGTGGGGGGTCTCTGAGGGTTAATGGCGCTACATGATTACGGTCCGTTGTAGGTCAACCTGTTGTTCTATTCCTCTCTCTCTCCTCCTCCTCCTCCTCCTCTCTCTCTCTCTCTCTCTCTCTTTTTGCCTTTCCCTCCTTTCCTCCCTCTCCCTGGCTTGCACCTGCCTACTCCGCCCCGGCATTGTGCCGCTGTGAAAACGTTTAACCGATGCTGAATGAACTAGCCGGCCCCCTCCCTCCCTCCCTCGCCATTCACTTCAGTGTAAGAGAACTAGCAGGGGTGGGAGTAGGTGGGAGGCAGGATATGGAGAGATAGAGAGAATAGGGCAGGGGGGCAACAAAGGGCACATTCTCCCCTCCCCGACATACTTTGCCCCACTTCATTCTGGCCCAGCCCAGAGCAGAGGGCTTTGTTTCCGGGACAAGGCAGAAATATGGCTGATCACTCTGCTCTTCCCAAGTGAGCATCACAATATGGAAAAGAGAGGGTGGAAGGGTTGGAGGGGAAGCGGAGGTGGGGGATCCAGGAATGCTGCGGTGGAGGGGGTGAACGCTATTAACCTGGTGTTTCCTGCCCCCGCAGATCGCCATCCCGCGTCGCCTCGAACATCTGCGGGAGAATGTCTCCGAATCAGGACGGAGCCCAGTTAGTGTCCCACTTCAGTCGAGCTTGTGTCACCAAAACAGGTGCTTAAAATATGATCCCTGCCCCGACGGGACTCCAGCCACTCATCAGACTCAGTCCAATGGAACAGTTCTGTCAAATACAACAAATAAAACTCGAAGCGGTCACGTATTTTGGACACAAGGGAACTTCTCACTATTACTTTTCATCAGCCACAATTAAAAAAAAAGAAAAAAAAAAGAAAAAAATATTGTGACTTTATACTCAACAGGGCTCACAACCCCAAAACTGGTGTGGCTGATATCAGTACAATAACAACACTTTTTTTAAAAGAATTTTTTTTAAATAAAAGAATGACAAAACTAGGTATTTCTATCTATGAAATGACAAATGGAATTTCGTACTCCACATATTCCACAGGTAGCCTTGTTGTTGCACTGTGTTTACCACCTATTACTTGATCTTATGCTATTGCAGGGATCATTCATATAAAATTGACATTTTTAAACTACCAGTACACATAATTTTTTTTAAATTTAGTTCAATCTCCCCTGCCTTGTAAACCCCGTTCTTTTGCATGATCTATATATACCAGCTTGTGCTTGGATGGAGGACAGTGGAACGCGAAGCAGAGCGGTGTGGCGGCCTCCCTATTTGGTTGCCGGTGAATTTCTGACTGTATGGGGTCAAATATACACTGTTCTCAAGATGCAGCGATTAAGTCACAGCAGAAGTCAGATGGTCTCATGTACTCAAGTCTCCTCATTTTTATCTCACGATCCTCATTCTTAACTAAAAGCATTACACAGCCAATCACTGAACTTATCCAATGTCTAATGTAATGTAATCTGATGTACACATCTGTAAACCGTATCTTCACTTCTCATTTAATGTACAATCACTTCATTCCTCCATCAATATCAATATGTTTGAACTATCCGACCCTCTTCAATCCAGAGCTGGGAAAGTCTTTACCAAGTGGTGTATATACTAATAATTTTGTTTCTGTAACCTGGTACATCACCCGCACGTCTATTCGAAGGTTTCGCAACCCAGAAGCATGCCTTCGGCCCTGCTGGTTTCAGATGGAGTCTCACTCAACAGCCTAGTTACACATCCAGACTGAGTTATTGCCCAATAATAAAAAGCTAAAAAATGACAGAGGTGGCCTGGGGCCTCTATATGATTAGTGGGGTGACCCAGAATTTCCTCTCAAGTAACTTTTTTCTTCATTGTCCGGGCAAAGAATGAAGCGGGATTACCGCCCTCTCACACTGTTTTTTTTTATAGACTTTGACATTTTCCATCTTCTCACCTGAGCTCTGAGAGTGAAATGAAGTTCTAGTGGCAATAATTCCCTTGCGGTATCGTCGCAGAGGCTGCACAGTGAGACGTTCGCCTGTTGAGCTTGCATGTTCTCCCTGTGCACGTATGGCCTTGAGTCAAGGTGCTTCCTCCCACATTCACCCACGTGTGAATGTGTCTGTGTTCACCCTGTGATGAACGGCTGACCTGTCCGGGCTGTTTTCTCTCTCAGATTTTTTTTCCTCGTCTCTTTAAAGTGTGAAAAAGTACAACGCTCTATTGACCTCGCTGGAAATGTAGTCAAATCCCCGACACAGAAACACATAAACGAGGCAAATGCAGCTAGCCTTGTAACGTATTTTCACTCCCCGAGTGCGCAGAGAAGTGAAGCTTCTGATTTATTTATGAACCAAGAATGGCATATTTATTAAATGTATAAGGACTGAATGCACATTTAGGCTCAGTGTAAAGTGTTTTATTAACAGATTAATGCAAACCAAATGTGTGAGAAACATTTCAGCCACAAATTATAGTTTTTACAACATTTGAGCTGAAAAGGCGGTGATAAGCAGTTTCCTCTCTCAAACACCGGCGGTTAAACATGTGACCGCGGCACCGTGGAGGATTTTACATGAGCCATGTCGGTGTCTCTTATGACGTATTTCAGCTAAACTGAAAAGTTTGGTAAAACTGCAAAGCAAATAATTTGGTATGTGAAACTGGTTATGTTCCCATTGTTCAGTATCAGTTGTTGGCTCAGCATTGTGTATGGAAGTGTATTTCATAACATAGTTTTCTCCCAGACCTTTCCAAGCTTTCATACCAATAGTTCTCTGATATGGAAGAGGGAAAAAAAAAAACAACCAAACCCCACCACATTATTTCAATACTGTATTCATTTTGCATTAAACGAGGCACATTCATTCAAGACATATTTTCAGTCTGCCTTTCTCACACAAATATCCACAGAGATACACACATATCCATAGAGCGAGGCTGGAAAACAATTACAGTTTCTCATTAAGGCACTCCTAATCCCTTTATGCAAAACACAGTTACACAAGTACACACAATGAGGAGAAACAGAGAATGAGGGATGGGAGAAAAGAGGAGGGAGAGTGAAGAAAAAAAAAATGCGGCACGAATGCGAGGAGAATAATTACATATATCATGAAGCCGTCCCTTTTATTTCGGATGTCACTTCTGATGTCACTGGCCGGCTTTGGCGCTAATTTGAATTCAGACCTTTATCAGTCGCCGGCAGCAGATTTTGAGTGACAGCGCCACCAAACGCCTCTCGCCAGCCGTCCTATTGATTTCTCTAAATCCCCAACAATAGCATTTGCATGCTTGTTTCTGTTATAATACAGATATGCCGTTTCGGAAATTAAAGAGCGGCAGGCAGACCAGAGGTAACTAATTGTGTGCCTGTGTAATGAGTGCAGTTTCAATTTGATATAACCCACAGCTTTTCCCCTCGCAGGCCCGCGCTAAGTACTTTCAAGTCTTTGTGGGGAAATAATTGATTTTTTGTGCTTTGGGCACAGGGAAAACTATTATGATCTTTTTGAATAATGGCAGCAGGAGAAAAGGCACGTTGAACGATTTAAATTGGTATTAGAGGAGAGGAAGGAAGGGAAGGAGGGCTTGGTGACGGGCGCGGGACTGATAGCATAGCGCAGTGTTGGGTTTTGACTGACAGCCCGCAAATGGCTAGCAGTGTGTTGATTACTCATT
>NC_137662.1:22095640-22123140 GCF_963422515.1 Blennius ocellaris | reverse complement strand
GGTCTCGGTAGCGTAAGGGCAACAGGTATACATATGTGCTCCCTGTCAAAGTCTGCCTGGCGGGGCCCGTTGGGATTGAGTCTGTGCTGGCATCTGCCCGTGGGCAAGAACAAGGAGTCCCCCGACTCTCTTCAACTAAATGGATAACAGGTCACGGCTGGAGAGAGAAGGTGCTTACGGTCAGAGCGATTTCATACCTTAACAGAGACGAGACCGCTTAGCCAACAGGGCACACGCTCACACGCACAAACACACACGGGGGGTCCCGGCAGATCCTCGCTGTAGGGTGGGCCGTACAACAGCCCTCAGCGTCCTCCGCCATTGTTGCCTATGATTTGCCGTTAAATCCAATTTATCGCTGTTATGGAAATGCATCTCTACCCTTGGGCACGTAAGACTGGGTTTATTCTACACGACCCCTCCATTTATCCTTCCCTCATCCCCATTGTTGATTTGCTACGCTGGCACGGCTTAGAGTAATGTAACTGCCGCCTGGGGGAATGGTACATTGCAGCGTTTACATCTTACTGTATGTTACCTGCCAACATTTGGCGATTCATCGATAAGTGCCTTCAGAGACTTGCCGGACGAAGACCTGTGACTAAAGAAGTTTATAAAACATTTAATCGTGGTACATATTGAATCTTACCCCACAATTTTGTGAGTATAAGCTTACAGTAGATCCATTCACCCAATTGAGAAGAAATCAGTATCATCCCAGAATGTCCAGGAACAGCTTTGGTCTTGACTGTTTCGTTGAGGTTTTCAGCCATGAATCAAGTAGAAAGGAAGTGAAAGAGATTTTATTGCATTAAAAATCCAGATTTAGAGTTCTCTGTTTTCTGCATAACACATAGATTTCTGAATAAAAAGATATCACCAGAGCAAACCTATTGAAATACTCTGCAGGGAAAATAGAAGCTACATTGATTCTGTATACAAATGTTGAAATTACAAGTGCTATTTCTTTTTTTTCTTACATTTTTTCACATGGTACAAAGGGAATTAGGCTTGTATCCATTGTACGGCGAGCGAAGCAGAAATATCAAACATTCAAACCAAGTCAAAGAGAAGCAAGACTATTCTCTTGGACTGATACTCACACAGGTAAGTGAGAAAATATGTTTTTATTATGTGGACGAAGTGAGCTTTCGAATACAAAGCTGTTGAAGGGGTCAAAGTTCCAAACGTTCCTACGCTCCATTTCCATTTCCATGTGCCTTTTCATCTTATTTTGTTTTAAAAGGTTCCAAAGAAGTTACATTAAAAAAAAAATTGAAGGTGAAACACTGATAGAAACATAAACCCACACTCACTTTAGAAATCAAACACACAGACAGACGGATGTCATGTGGTACGTTTTTCTTCCGCCCCCCGCGCTGCTTGCTAATTGCTCACAGGGTGATAGGTAACCGCTAAAGCAACTCCCGTCGCAGTTTTCATTTCACCAGGGATAAACAAAGGCTCACCCTGTGAATGTGGAGTGCTGCTGCTGTGTGTGCGTGTGTGCGAGCGTGTGTGTGTGTGTGTGTGTGTGTGTGTGTGTGTGTGTGTGTGTGTGTGTGTGTGTGTGTCACTGAGCATGCTGTATACGCATACAGGAAGTGTGTAGACACCCAGAATGTGCATCTGTGTCCGTGGATTTTAAGGAATATGAAAAGTTCCATGATAAGACAATAAACACTCATTATCACACACGCACACACACACACACACACACACACACACACACACACACACACACACACACACACACACACACACACACACACACACACACACACACACACACACACACACACACACACACACACACACACACACACACACCTCGGTTGTTTCTCACCATGTGAGATCGGTTCCAGGTGTCAGTGAAAGGCAGCAAATGGCAGCGAGGCCAAGATGTCTGAGATAGCGGCTTTCTGAGCAGAGGATTTCAAAGTGTAAGGATACGCTGTTACACTTTGAACACTCCATCTGTCCGTCTGGTTTACACACACACTCGCACAAGGATAAGGCTACGCATACACACCTGCACACACACATCAGATCAATATAGGCTGGGACGATGACACCGAGATGCTCAATGAGAGGCCAAGAGCTTTTTCTGTCTGTTTATGCGCCAATCTCTCCTCTCCTCTCCTCTCCTCTCCTCTCCTCTCCTCTCCTCTCCTCTCCTCTCCTCTCCGGCCTCCGCAATCTTCTCTTCAAACAGTCCACTGTGGAGCATTGTCTCACCTCCACTTGTCTCCTCCACGGCTTCCTCCCCCATCCTCTCTCTCCCTCTGCTCTCCAGCCATACCCTCCCTCCCTCATTGTCCCTGTGAAACAATTGGCAGATGTAACATTTAATTACGGCTGTATCTCCTCAGGCGCTGTCGAGGCAGAGCGAACCTAACGCCACTCAGAGCAAAGGAGGAGTTGCATTACAATTTGCTGTGAAGTGATTTATTCGACGAACAAGGTGGGGAGGGGAGGAGGGCGGGGAGGAGGGGTGAGAACCAAATAGGAAAGGTAATTTCTCAATGCTTGCGACAAAAAGGTCAAATGCTTTTTAATGACTGTGTTTCCTGATAATGCCGAATGGAGGACGGCGGCGGCGGCGGCGGCTACGGTGACGGCGTTGGAGGTGGAGGTCCTGGCAATAATAAAGTTGCAGATTGATATCACATTGCGACGTTTTAATGGAGTCTCATAGCTGAGGACTTCATTTGCAGCAGGGTCCGGCCCTCGCCTCGCCAGGACTTGTCACCGCCTGTGATTTCTCTATTCCAGGCGGGGCCTGTCGTTGTTGTTTGCCATCAACGCGAGCCAATTTTAAAAGAGCAAATGGAGTGTGGCCTATTAAATGCTGCCATTCACACAGTCATCTGGGGTTACTGAATGGTGATTAAAACAAGACAGAGAGAAGATATGACTGAAAAAGTCACATAGTTCTGGTGTCCAGTGTGCAAGTAGGGCAGCGCAGAGCAGGCTGGCATATATATATATATATATATATATATATGAACTGATAAGGACAGGAGGGGTGGACTTAATTAAGGAAGACAATGGCCATGTGAGCCACAGTGAAGACATCCAGGCTATTACAATAGTCACACTAATTTAAATTCTGACGCTCTTCAGGAAAGGTCAAATATTTTAGCAGTCAATTTCTTTTCACAACGAAATTCCCTCATTCAATTTTTTTTTTTTTTTTTTTTAATCACAAAAAATATACCTGCTCAGCTATTAATTCTCATAAATACAACATTGGTCAGTCATGGAATAAAAAAACAAGCAGTTCTAAACGAGTTTAAAAAAAAATTAAAAATTGCACAAACATTGCACCCACCTCTTTTGTGAGGCACCTTTGTTTGCCTTTTACAAAAAAAATAAAATAAAAAATTGATATACATAAAGAAATATGCTTCAAAAGTCTTGACAGCAGAATGTTTTGAGTGTTAAATCTATTCAGATAGAGCAGACCTGAGGTAGAAGCTATATTTTGCATCAAGCTGGTCTTTTACCGATTCAAACAAGGTCATGCTGGATATGAGTTGATAGCTGCATTGTTTCTGTGATGTGATTTGACAGTTTGAAATGCAGTGCAGATTAGCTGGTGCATCTGTGTGTGCACAGCCCACAATAGATTTCTTTAAAAGACATGCTATTTTGAAATTGACATTAGAAGCTAAAATATAGTATGTATGGACAGATTGCGTGTCCACTCGGGATTTCACAAACACTAATGCTATGTATGCACAAAGGGAGCCTTTCAGAGCTGACGTGGTTTTAATTATAGCTTTGCCTATATGCAGTTGCACAGGCCATGCAGTGTATTTGCACTGGATGTGGCTCCAAGTCTGCAGGAATTATCAGCGTATTGCTCAACATTTCTCCCCCCCAATCACCCACACCCAAGTCCTGTTTTGAAAATTACATAATTCTCCTTATTAATGAGCGTGAATTGTACTCGACAATTAGAGATGGGTGGAAAATGTTAAGTTGGGTGTAGAGAGAAATGCTTCCAATTACACGGCGACACGGGGCCTTGTACCTTCCCAGCCTCCACTGCTGGTAATTAAATCCACAAGCTTCTTAACGAGGCAGCCATGAAATAAGAGTTGAAGGGTTAATGCGACTATCATTTCTCCCCGCAGAACGACTCCATGAGGCGCGCGCGCACACGCTCACACGCACACAAGTGGCATAAATATCCACAACAACGGTCTCCAGGCACACTCCACGTGGTTGTCGAGGGAAAATTAAAAAAATGGACAATTTTGACTCAGTCATTTTAAACACCCAAATCACGTTTTGGTTTTTTGTTTTTTTTTACCAAAACATTGGCGCACAATTGAAACCATTACTTTTGAACCTGTTTGTGGCACAATGCTGTCGTTTTATTCATCCACTCCTGTTAACTCGAAGCTGGAGCACAAGAGGAAGCGCTCTTGGTTTCCTCCCCATCCTGGCTCATTCTGGTATTGTTCACCAGGTTTTCTCTCTCTTCTCTCCCCCCCTTCTGTCTCGGTAGCTCTGGCTACACGGTTACAAGCCCAACTCTGACAATTGCTGCGCAAAAATTATGCCACTGAGGAACAATACAAGCCAGGGAGTCTGTTGAGATGATTAGGGAGCTGCTGCCGCCCCTCTGTGTCTGCTGCCGAGAGAAAAGACCGTCACTGCAAGGCCACCCTTTTAATTTCCACATGTGGTTAAAAATTTAAAAAAGAAAAAAAAGAGAAAAAAGCGCACGAACAAAGGAGTTGTGGACAGAAATGTGAAAGGACTGGGAATTAGTTCGTGACATGAGATCCTTTCACCACACTTTATTCCCCAAAAACAGTCAAATGCAAAACTGTGTGTTATTTACAATACTCAGGGGGAAAAAACGTGCAGTTAAGCTTTGACTTTTTTTTTTCTTCTTTTTTAACCACTCGTTTGCTCTGATTATTTTATTCCAGGACGCAGTGACATGTGAGGCACCGCGGTCTTGAATATTTGATAATTTTGTTAACTTTTCACCTTCGTTCAATATCCTGTCAGAGCGGCTGAAGGCTTGTGCTTGCCTTGTGCCATTATCAGCAGCAGCCCGTGACTTATTGTAATGGTTCCCTTCAATCACGGGAGGATGTATTTGAATTCATAATAGCGGCAGAATCTGCGTCTAATCTGCAGCCGGAGCGGGGGGGCGCGCGCACGGAGCCGCGCTGTGCACTCACCCGCGCTAATGGAGCGAGCGTCTCACTGAGAGGAGTGTGTGTGTGTGTGTGTGTGTGTGTGTGTGTGTGTGTGTGTGTGTGTGTGTGTGTGTGTGTGTGTGTGTGTGTGTGTGTGTGTGTGTGTGTGTGTGCGTGAGGAGATCAATCTTAATGCATCATTTGTTTTTGAAAATCATATTGTTGTCTCAAAAGTTAAATGACTCGGATAACAAGTTATCATTTGAACTGATTTGAGGGAATTTCGTGGTGAGGAGTTGCCATTAATGAAGCATGAATTTAATTTAATAGCTGATATTTAGAGAAAACTGGCGTTCACAGAGAATAAATATTTAGAATTGAGTAATTTAGCAACATATAATGTGGACCGGGCCATTCTTTCGGGTGCAAGATGGGCAGATTTGGGGAAAAAAAAATCTTTTTTTTTAATAAAACTTGCACACTCTCACTCTATCGTATAAGGTCAGCGCTGGCACCTAAAGATAGTTGCATAATCCCCACCGACACAATGACTTTCCCATTATTATGTTTGGCCCCTAATCCTCAGCTTCAGCAGAGGTCATATCAGCCAAATTCTGTGGCCGCGGCCTTTTTACGCTGCGCCGCCAATTATTGATACCTTATTCCAATAGGCGATGGGTTTCATTTGTATTTCATTCAGCCCCAGAATGACCAGAAAATGTGTCAAAGAGCTGACATTGTTGAAAACCAACGATGTGGGGAAACCTCATCACTGCGGCTGCCCTTGCGCCTTCTCCAGTCCAATAATTAAAACACTGTTAAAATATCAATGTCCCGCGAGAAATGAGCGCACTTCTCAAAAAAAAAAAAAAAAAAAAAATGGGCCACGGGCATAAAAGATGTATGAGGCTGTTCACGCCGTTGTAATTCAGTGAAGGAAATGGAGTCACTTCATGGTAATGTAATTTAAGGTATTGGTGCTTTCTAATTTCTGTGGTACTGAATATATATCCGGTATTCAACCTGCATGGAAAATGACCTTTTGTGGCCAACTCCCGCATAATGCCTTTTAATTTTTTATGTAAAAAAAAAAAACCCCATCTACAATGCATTTGATCCACAACAATAGCTTCGGCCAATTTAGGGGAAAAGCCCATATACGAGCAGGGAGAACATGCAAACTCCACACAGAGTGTCCGATCTCAAATGATAAATACTTACATTAGCTTTATTACATTCAGTGTGAATCTATAGAGGAAATAATACGACACTATACTTGCAGAGGTCTGGATGGTTTAATATCTGTGTGCTGCATTAAGTAAGGCCCGTGGTAAGGTATCCCAAACACACGCACGCGCCCACGCACGCACGCCCCTTATTACAGTGTACGGATTCATTACCTTTTGTTTGTTTTGTCGACCTGTAAACAGTGAAGGCTGATCTGGTATCTGTAGCTTGCAGCTTTTCCGGGGCCAGACGCAAACACATTCCTTTTAATGAGGCTACAGAATTGCCTGCACAGTCCTCCACTCCAGATCATTAATATTATATTGTTCATATCATGAACTCCTAGGTTACACCGAGCATGCATTTTTCATTGCGATAATCCTTAATTATTTTTATGCACCCTTAATCTTTCATATAGTTTCAGTGTTTTGCTTAAATATTTAATGGCATGATGATGCGGCTTGTCTTTCAGGACTCGGCTTTCTCAGACGAGGAGGGAGATGGAGAAGAGGAGGCGCGAGAGTGCGAGAGAGAGAGAGAGAGGGAGAGAGAGGGAGAGAGAGATATGAGAGGATGGATTTTAACGCCTCTCCCAATATAAGCCTCCTCCTCGGCTCTGTCTGGTTGAGTGACTAGGCCTCCAGTGGAGACGCTGTTTTAATTCACATCAACACTGACCTCATTCAAAATAATCCCCTCTCCTTTAATCGCTTTTTATTCTGGAGCTGCAACTCATTTCTTCATATTTAACTGAGAGAAAACAGATGACACACAGAAAGGGAAATAACTTTGAATAACTTTACTATTAGAATCTTCAATTCTCACAACCCCATTTATTAATTATTATTATTATTATTATTATTATTATTATTATTATTATTATTATTATTATTATTATTACTATTGTCTATGTCTGCTAAAATTATTTTTAAATGTTCAGTTTGTCTACACGGATAACAAAAATAGGCAGTAAATGCTTGAAAATACAGAAATGTACTACATTGGCTAATATATTAAAATTATTTTTGCTCTTTTATACTTTGCTCAGACTATACTCCACACCTGACACTTATTTTTCATAATAATGTAATATAATATAATATAATATAATATAATATAATATAATATAATATAATATAATATAATATAATATAATATAATATAATATAATATAACATAACATAACATAACATAACATAATATAACATAATATAATATAATATAATATAGTATAATATAATGTGAATTTTTCTGTGGATTGTATAACAGATTTTTGATTAATTCGTTTCGAAATTATAATCTTTAATATTCAAATAAATTAAGGGTAATCAACAAAAGTTGATCAGTTCTGATGAATAAGGAAGTCAACCTATTATTAAAAAAAACTGCAGGAAGATTTATTGAGTGGCATTTTAATCATTCATTGTTCACAGGAGGAAAATCCAAGGAAATTTGCATGTATAGTCGGTATATGATTATCTTCCAAATATGAAAGTGTCGCACACGAAAAGGTGGCAATGGGTTTGGCAATGGAGTTCATTTCTTGCAACAGACGCAGATAACTTTCTCTTCATTTGTGTCAGGTCAAAAGGTCATCCTACAGGGCAGATCATTGGTTTGGAGCTGCTGTTACAGTTTTGGCGAGCGAGGTATCATAGTGCTGTTGGCTTATAGCTCCTGCAGCCTGAGTGGCAGATGGGCAGTGTTGCTGCGGGTTGAAAGGTCCACACACTTGGTTGTGTTTATCTCCACACCTTGCACGGAGGGAGTGCGGTTTAATTCAAACATCACGCTCAGAGATCCATTAATCCCATCTACTGATATGATAGGAAACGAGATGGGGGATAAACCTCCACCAACACCATTAGTGTTAATGTCACTGTAATAATACGTATAGTTTTGTGGCTGTGTGTATGTGTGTCACCATATACAGGCTAGCTTTAAGTAATCTGGTTATAGATCTAACTCTTGATGACGGATAGGGTGTGAAGATGGAGTTGGAATGAAAATGGATTCTGGGCCAATACTCTTATTTTTTATGATTGGAGCTTTTCTGTAAAAGCAGCTGAAAACAGAAACAAAAAAACCAGCTTCTTTAAAGCCTAAGATTTTCGGCTAGCGCAGCACAAAATGCACAGTAAACAAGATGGTTTAGTTTAGTTGCAAGTCATTATGCGATTGTTAGACATTTGCATCCACTTATCAGAGGAAATTAACTATGCAATATTTTATTACTAATGTTCAAAAGTCCCACAAATGAACCAAAATCAATCCTGTTTCTGTGCTGCAGACTGTCATGATGGAATAATGTCAAAAAGTAAGAATATTTGGGGGACTTTTCTTTTTTTTTGTATTACCATGTGGGCAATTTCCATTTGGAGCTGCAAATATTCACTTTAGCATCTGGATCTGCTGCTGAAAGTCATATCCAACAAACACAAATAAATGATCTGCTCTTCCTTTTTTTTTTACTTTATTTTCAGGCGGGACGTCAGGACGTTTTGGCAGAAAGACTTTATTGTTGGTATTTGACTTTGTGAAGCAAAAACAAGACTAATTGTTTTGGGGTATCAAGTTAGAATGAAAAAAACATTTGTATTTACCTGTGAGAGTACCATGCTACACTTTAAGATGAAGTCGGATAGAACAAATCTTATTGGTTCCTTATAAACATACAGAAGCAGAGAAGCATCTGTTAGATTTCTGTGACTATAAAAGAAAAACCAAACATCCAACTTGAGGGAAACGCCGAAGGGGTCCGAATAGCACATGTAAAATAAAGCCAACGCTGCGAAATAGACACTGAAAAACAACAACATGCTCCAAGAGAGAAGTCATTTAGATAATAGCGGTCACCATCAGCTCCCAGGATATTTATGTTTTGACCCAAAGTGGAATACGAGTCCACCCCTGCACTCCCTTCCTCTCCACACCTGTCGTATTGTACTGAGAAGATGCTCTTATCCCTTCTTCCTGATTCACTTATGCTCTGCTTTCTCTGCACTTAACTCTCATGGTGATCTTTGGGACCACCCACGCTCTCACTGCATTGGCTTGTCGTGTTTTTAGCCGAAGTTTGCCCCTCTATAGTCAAAGCACAGTAAACAACTGAAGGTGCAATGCTTTGGACGAAATAGATGTTCAAGACGGTAGATTATTTAAAAAAAAGAAAGAATCTTTCAATAAGATGTCCCAACACTGCTAATCAAGCGCACATCCACCCTATAGGCATTTAACAAGGCCGTCAGGAGCATTCATGCAGGCCTCCTGCACCTCTGAACTCCAAGGGGCCTGGCCCGTCTCGAGGAGCTCTCCTCTGGTCTCCAGTGAGCAATTCACTGGACTTAGTGTACTGGCTTAGTGTACATAAGGCCGGCGTATAAGAGAATGGCAGCCTCGTCCTGCCGGAGAAAGAACGGTAAATAAAATGCTCTCATATGAAGCAAGAGGAGGAGGAGCAGAAAAGGATGAGAGCACCAAAAAGGACGAGGAGGAGGAGGAGGAGGAGGAGGAGGAGAGCGTCTTCACTGCTAATTAGCCACCTAGCACGGGCTCTTGCCGGAAGAATAGCATGATGGCGAGGACCGAGACACTCACATGGAGACACACTGAAGCACTGGGCTGTGTTGTGTGGGGGGTATAGCATCCTCTGAGTGTGAGGTAATTGGAGCGTCGTACCTCTAGAGAAAACTGCTGATTTCATAGGAAGTGCTAACAGGACCTTTGTGTGCCATGTTTCCCTTTTCCAGGGAGCGAGAGGGAGGGAGAGAGAGAGAGAGAGAGAGAGAGAGAGAGAGAGAGAGAGAGAACGAGCTATGGGTCTATAGTGGGAACAGACCCAGCCATACCTGAGTAGAGCCAGCCACGGCGGTAATGAACCTCTTCACATGGCCGTTCACCCAAAAGAAAAAGAGGGGGATAAAGAAAGGAGGAATGAGAAAGGGGAGGGGGTGCAGCCTAATTTCACAGCCGCAGAATAGCAGGTGGGACAAAAGGTCTAGCTTGAGGAGCAGAGGTGGGGAGAGAGAGAGGAGGAGGAGGGGGGGGGGGGGCTTTATTAGTGGTATTCTCCTGCCCCATTTACACCATCTCTCTCCTCGGCAATGGAGCACTTATCACAAGTGTACCCATCCAGCTCACCAATAGAAACAAGCAAACGCTATCCGTCAATGTTTACCATTAAGGATCTGTCATTTGCAGATCCACCATATGTGGCAGATTAATGGGACACAGGCCTCTCTCTCTCTCTCCCTCTCTCTCCCTCTCTCGCTCTCTCTCTCGCGTACACCTAACACACCGTGTGGCCAAACTCAACGTTATTCTGAGAAACAGAGAATGAAAACAAGCCACAGAGAATAGAAACAAGCCACACAGAGAGACGCACGGCGACAATGTCAGCTTTCAAGCACATCTCGGTGAGATTTGTGCAAAAAAATATTCATTTTCATTGTGAACTGTGGGTTTAATGCACATTCCCATTCAGCTGCTTCCTGGCAAAGAAGAATCAAGCGAAGAATGCCAAATAAATATTCCTCTATTATAGCACAAGGCATGCACGTTCAGCCCTGCGTGGTTGTTCTTTCATATTTTATGATTATTTTCCGAGTGGAACTGTGAAAACAAAGCGTTTTGATGCGACTTTCCTCTGAAAGTGTTGTGATGTAACTTTGGTTGACAAGCCCATTTCCGCCGCGAATGTTTCATTTATTAATGACGTTAAAGTAAGGAATGCAATCACAGCCTGAATGATTTTCACAAACAATGTGTTTTCCAAGTGAAAGTTGAAGTGTTTCGATTCAGCTGTGATAAAACTGACTGTCTTTATCTTGAATTTAATCACTTGGACGGGTCCCAGGCGAAGGTGGACCGGCACCAGGTGATCATATCTGGTCCCTTTTAAATCTTTTCATGGTTCCTGCCAAGTAACCAATGGCAAATTGAAGACAATGCAGGAATTCAAAGAAGTAGCAGATCTTTTTTTTTTTTTTTTTTTTTTCAATTCTTAGTATTACTTATAATACCCTTTGCTTTATTGAAATATCACCTATTACCATTTAGGGCACCTGGTCGATTTATAAACATACACCTAATAAGTCTAATAACTCACATTTAATGCCATTTTTATAGTAATATAATATTGTTTTGTAGAAAATAAATCTATAAATCTGTGTGATTTTGTTCAGTTCAACTCCAGTTTGAAAGGGATTTGATTGTATAATATGAACAAGATGGAGTGTCGTTATTCCAACTTTAAAGTTATGCGGTATATGAATATCCTTCCAGCGGCACCTTTGTCTTAAAACCTTCAATTTACACATTTTCTCCAGTGAGTACGCTGTAAATGATGAATCGAGTGCCACGAGTGCCTCAACATGACAATAAAAGTTAGGAGATGTTATTGTACTGTAAGAGCAGGTGGAGAAAACTGCACATTGTCTGCAAAGAAATATGTTAATTGACAACGTTCACAATATTTTGGATAAAAAGCATCCAAGGTGGCACTGTGTTTACTCTAAGATGTATTTACTTTTGCGTATTAGCAGTGCATAAATGTAATTTCAAGACAAGGTTGAAGTTGAGCACCTATTAAGAGGCGTATTCACTCTGTAACACGGGAATATCAGGAGGCTTTGGACAAAAGAGACAGCAACTATTTTTTTTTTCTCTCTGAGGCTAAAGTGGTTTTAAGAATAGAATAACTAAGTTGACATAACTGCCTCTGCGTTTCATTTAATATTCATCTCTTCAAGAGGTTAGAAGGCATTAAAATTAATCACCCTCAATAAAAAAAATCAACCTCCAAAAACTAACAAAACTCGGTAAAATATTAAAACCACAACTCTGAAAACACTCATACTTATGGTCATTAAATAGAGTAAAAAAATAGTGGGAACAGAATTACATGAAAGAGTGAATTTCTCATTGTTCATCTCGTAACGAATGAGGAGAAAGTACAGAAACCGAATGAAAGAAATTGAACGAGAACAAACACATTCATCAAGCTGAATTACTTTGTGTTCTGCATTTGTGCTTCAAACTAGAAATTCGTAAGGAAAAGTTGAAAACAGGATGTGGAGTAAGTTTGTTTTTTTTTTCATCTCCAAAACACCCAAAAAAAAAAAAAACAAGAAACTTCTCATTTGTGTGGATTTCCATGCTATTCTCACCACGTTTCTATAGTCCGGGCTTTGTTTTTTGATTCCCCGTTTCCTTTGATTTGATATTTCATGTCCAGCGAGCCAGTATAGTCAGACATGTAAGCTTCCAGTCTTCTGTCTTTATGTCAGCTTTTGTAATTTTGTGTGGTCTGCATGCACGCACACACACATGCACACACACACACACACACACACACACACACACACACACACACACACACACACACACACACACACACACACACACACACACACACACACACACACACACACACACACACACACACACACACACACACTAGTTAAAGTAAAGCAGTCAAGCTGTCGCTGAGACACTGACTTCTTTTCTCCAAAGTGCACACTGGACATCTTTGTGACCGCTTTGAGCTGAATGGTGACCTTCTGCCAAAGAGGAGGAAGGGGAAGAGAAGGGGAGACGAGGCGAGGGCGACACTCAGGTGGTCCCGACGCCCTGTCTCTTTCTCCTTCTCTGTTGGACAAACATCTCGCCACTGTGGTGCGTCTGTCTGTGTGGCTCTCCTCGTCCTCCGGGCCGTTTCTGCCCCATTCAACGAGGCCTTGTGAGTAAGCGAGAGAACAAGTGTGGGGGGGCGGGGGGCGGAGGTGGGGTCGGAAGGAGGGGGGGAAAGGCGCACAAATAACTCGGGTTCTTCCCTTTTTGTCGTGCTCTTCCTCTGAGAAACACAACAAGAGCACAAAAGAGAAACTTCTGTTCCTTTTCCTGACTACCTTCCCCTCACTTGTAACCTCCCAAACACACACACACACACACACACGGATTCACGCCAAAAGCACAAAGGAGGCCGTTTCTCGACCGACACCGGCCCTCCGCTGTGGCACCGAGCCTCAGGAACTACAACATTTGCCTTTGCCTGTGTGTGTTTGTGTGTAAGAGGCGAAAACCCCTCCACAAATTAGCCCACAGTAAGAGGGACAGATAGGGAATGAAATACAAGGGATGTGCTATCAGCAGAGGGGGGGGGGGGGGTGAAAAGACAGAGAAGTGGAACAAGAGGGGGGCACAAGTGGGACAGGAGTGGCCAATCTGCAACAGAAGTTATCATTCATTTCCAAAAGGGAGAGAAATCAGGAGAAAGCTTGTTACGGGGAGGGTGGGGTGGGGTGTGTGTGTGGGGGGGGGGGGGGGGGGGTGGCAGAGAGAGGTAATGAGCAGGAGAGCCCAGACTTCCAAGAAGTTATCCCTCATTTCCGTTGTGCTTTTGTGCCCCAGTGGCCTCCCCTGGAGGGGCACTGATGGCCATTGTTGGCGCTCGACTGGTTGGGCAGAGAGGAGAGGAATTGGGGGGGGGGGGGTGATGGCCTTCAAATTAGTGTATATATATATATATATATATATATATATATATATGACTGAAACTTACCTTTTCAACAAAGCAAAACACTCACAATACTTTGGAGAAAAGGGGAAGCTTGTGTTATATTTGTGCAAAGTTCTCACTGAATCAGTTATGAAGAATCAGGGATAGTTTGATCAAAATAAAAGGATGAATGTGGGCATTCATTTATCTGCTATTGTTAAAAAAAAAAAAAAGTCAATTGGAACATGCATGTGATTTAAAATGGAAACTACCATCATCACTGATAAAAGTTTAATAAAACAATAAATTTTTATATATATATTAGCGGTCATTGTCCCTTTGCCCCCGCCCCCCGTGAATTAAGAAAACTGAAGAATTGATCTCAAGTTTCTAAAACATTAGAATCATTCTCATTAGACAAGTTTGTACATTAAATAAATAAATAAATCAAAGTATTTGACCCCAGTCTCCTCATGCTCCATCTGCATTTCATGTAAAAAGAGTATTTGGATTTCAAAGTAAAACACAAGGCCAATATTGCTGAGGAGGAGAGGTTTTAGGGTCACATTGGGAGATAAATATCTTATAAGTATTTACAACAGTATTGACATTTGTGTGTGTGTGCGTGTGTGTGTGTGTGTGTGTGTGTGTGTGTGTGTGTGTGTGTGTGTGTGTGTGTGTGTGTGTGTGTGTGTGTGTGTGTGTGTGTGTGTGTGTGTGTGTGTGTGTGTGTGTGTGTGTGTGTGTGTGTGTGGTCTCCATTCACTGTGTCTGTGTCAGTTAGTTTTGGCAATGGGAGCTCTGTAACGCCCACCAGCGAGGTGGTTCACAAATGCATCGTTGCGTCTATATCATTAGATTTAAATTCAATTCCCTCAAATGTTAAACTAGACGGAGGTAAAAAAAAACAAAAAAACAAAACAAAAAACCAAAACACATCGAGTGTGTCTTTTCACATTCACTTTTTCTGTGAAAAAGCTTGAATCTCTGAGTATTTTGACACCTGTCCAGTGAATCGATGACTTTGAGAGATATTTCAACGTGGCACTGTGTCCGATCTGCCTGCTGCACGCGCGTCTACAACTAAAATATAACATTCAAACTTTTCTGTCTGTGCTTTTCCCTTTTTTTTTTTTTTCCCTTCTTCTCCTTCTTCTTTCCATCACTTTAGAGCTCAATTAAATTCATTTCAGCTGTTGCATTGCGGTGGCTTGGCAGGCTGTCAGCTCCTCAGATTCAGCTCATCTTCTTTGTCGCACCCCACTTTCACTTTCGTTCTCGCCATTTTACCGCGAAACTAATTTCATAAGAAGATAAAGCCAGAAAAAAAAAAGAAGAAATGAGGCCAAATGATGGCAATCTTTTTTCTTTTTTTTAAACAAATTAGAGAATAAACAAAAAATGCTGGAGCCGAACTTGCATCTCTGGATGCAATTAAATCAGTATGAAAGCATCATCTATATTTCACAACCATTTACAGTCCAATGCCATTCTGTGCACTTTCAGCAAGTCCATTTAATGGCACAGGGAGAGAAAGGGAAAAAAAAAAAAAAAAAGCTCAGTTCTCATGAAGTGGAGGTGCATCTTGTTGTTGTGCTGTATATGTCATGTACAGTAGGGTGCTGGGAAAATGGCGACGCATACTGAAATGTCATAGCAATCAAAAGTCTGTCAAAGGGGTAATTTGACAGCTGATTTGGTTGCTGGCTGGTCAGATATATTCTCTAAGTGATGGAGATGTGGGTGCATGATAGGGAGATACTTGGCCGGCTCGGTAGGAAAACGCCGCGAAGTACGACCGGGACCCGGACACGGATCCGCCGCAGACACAGAGCGACGGCCGAGTGTGGCTGCGGCGGTTCCTCTCGGGCAAATATTGCGACAGCTCCACAAATAGGTAGATAATACGGACCGTATGGGAGCTTCCTATAGGCGGGGAGGGAGAGACAGACAAAAGGCCAGACGGAAAGTACAGTGCAGGCAGAAAGACTAGGCTTGTGTCACAGGGAGCTGATGGACAGGTTTGACTGACAGGCAGACAGACAGGTCTGTGGCAGCCCAGTCAGTCCCATTATGGCGCAGGGGTGTTCCCTCCACAGAAGAAGCTGTCACTCCTCTATCGCTCAAATGACAAGCCACTCTAGCCGGGGACGCGCCGCAACGGGCTGAGAAAGCATGTCATCTTTTCCCTTTCTTCCCCCTCTCGGCGATGTCTCGCTCGATAAAGGAGCAGCCACAAGAACAATGGGAACGACGGACGAGAAAAGGACAGAGAAAGACAGAGAGACGAGGGAGAGGGCGAGAGGGAGAGAGCGAGATGGGGCGTTTTGACATCTGAATTACATTTCTATCGCCTCAGACACGGGAGAAGAATGGAGGAAAGAAGAAAGATAGGAGGAGGGAGGGAGGCGGGACGGCAAACCATCACTTAGATGTTTATTTTAACTTCACTGTATTTGGCTGGCACCTAAAAAACTCAAACCTCTGTGCCTGTGACATGAGCTCTTTGAATACAGCTCCAGGGAAGGAGCGAACAGAAAAGTGATATTCCAGCTATTTGACAAGTACAACAAAATGTAGGGGAATTTGGGTTGGAGGCAGTTTTTTTTTTTTTTTTACAAGAATCACTAACTTCTACAGTTTCTCACACTGCGGTCTGCAAATACCACACATGAGGCCTGACAAAAGGACACGGCAATCTGACAAGCGTGACAGCAGGCACTAAAGACCGCCGCTCTGAGACGACAGAGACGAGATTACTGACACTACCTGTCCACGCCGCCGCCACGTTTCTCCCTTTTAGCTGCTGCCGCTGCTGCTTTGGTCTTTTTCTGCATCACACACACACACACACACACACACACAAAAAAATATTTCTTCTTCAGATCAAGTACTACATTAACGTCAACTCTGGCTCATGTGGAGCAAGAGAACAACAAAAGCCAAGGGGGTAAAGAATGAGCCTTTATCTATTCACTAATTTGGAAGACGTCTTTTTTTTTTTTTTTGCTTTCTTTCTTCCATCCTATTATCCCATTGCGAGCTCTTCATGCTCATACTTTCAACTTGTCATACATCCACACACGTGTGTGTGTGTGTGTGTGTGTGGAGAAAAGTGTGCTTGTGCACATGGAAATGTGTGTGTGTTAGCGAGAGTGTGACACCCAGCCCTCCATAACCTCATTAGAATCTTTCAGGTCCTGCTGTGCACCCATCCACACACACTCACACTGCTTTGATTCCTCAAAGTCTAAAGATGTCAATCACCTGCCTCCCCAAGTCAGAGCAGGGGAATTCACACACACACACACGCACGCACGCACGCACACACACACACACACGCACACACGCATAATCTATCCATCAACGTCCTCCTCCCACTCCCCTCCATCTCTATCTTGCTCTCCCTCGTCACTCCCCCTCAGCCATTCCACTATTTGAGAGTAATTTCATGTGCCAGCGTGGTGCATAATACACTTTTAATGGACAACTAATTCTCTGCCATTACTTCGTCAACATGATTACGGGATCTGCCGCTCGCAATCCTGAGGAGTTGGGCCCAGGCTTTTTAAATATACACAAGACATTAATGTGTCTCTATTCAGCTTTACATCAGGGGATGTCAGCCATTTACATAATGCTGCCATTGAGGTCTGTGACAGCCTCTCTCTCTCGCTCTCTCTCTCTATCTTTCTCTCCCCCTCTCTCTCTCTCTCTCTCTCTTTCCTGCCCCAGCTCTATTTTTCGACATGATTTCTCTCCACAAAGGGCCTCAGAGTACTGCCTTTTCCCTTCTGCCTCCCTCTCTCGCTCTCTTTCTCTCTCTCTCTGTGTGTCTCTCTCTCTCTCTCTTCCTCCCTTCGACTCCATGAATGCTTGCACTTTCCACCAATGTCATGGAATAGAGGGGAGAGAGAGAGAGAGATGGAGAGAGAATAACGGAGAGAGGGGGAGAGAGAGAGTAGGAGAAAGAGGGAGAGAGGGATTAGCGGAGGTTGGTTTGTGAATGGGGAAAGTTGCCTTTCCATCACCTGTACAAAGACGGGATATCAGAGTATAAAAAGGGATGAGTGTATAATTTGACCACTTAAACGGCTAGTTCATTAGGCCTGTCAGGATAGCACTTCTCTGCCTGTAGGGAGGCATGGCAGATATGCAAATCTCTTCCCTTCAGACCACATTTTGCGTTCGGTTTCTGTATTTTTTTGGGGGGAGAAAACACGGCGGAGGCTGCAGAAGCACAGAGGAGTTTTAAACCTTCGACGTGCAGATGTTTCAATTTATCTGTTGTTTCTTTCTTCAGTTAATTAGACAGAAGGTGTGGCAAGAAAAAGAAGAAGCACAAAATTGAAAAAAAAAAAAAAAAAAAAAAGAATAAATCTGTGCATAAGAATCCCTCAATGAGCGGCTGGAAAGGACACCGAGCAAATCTTAAATAGATTAATGGACGACGGCACAATGCATGCGCGTGTACGTAAACATCCACCGAGGCCTGCTGACACAGGAAACATATTCTCTTTGCTGACAGGAAGCTCGTGCAGCGTGTGAAGTTCAGTAATAAAAGCCTCCGTCCGGTTTTCCTAGGTCTGGCTACCTTTTGGCCTCGGTACACAGCCTCGCGTGCGATGTTTGTACAGTGGGCTTTCCAGCTAAATCAAAGCCACCGAGGTTGTTATTGTCTCCGCGGGGACGTTTCCTATTGAGCTCCGTTTGATGTATGAGAGCAGAGCAGTATTGGCCACTGGGGCCTAAATACAGGAAGTTGTCTTTCATGTATTCAGACGCCATTTTGGCAGGTCACGGCTGGTTTATGAGTCTCCCAGGAGCGATGGGAGCTTAACAGAAGTTTATTGCAGTACAGCGGCGGCGCAAGCGATGATTTCGAGCAGCTTCAGTAATTGTGAATGCACAAAAGTTGGACCTTCAATGCCAGGGTTCCAAATCATGACTGAACACTTTCAATGCATGAATATATGAGAAATACAGCCACAAAACTGCAAAAAAACCCCATGTTGGATTAAATAATTTTACACGTCACAACATTATCTATCTATCTATCTATCTATCTATCTATCTATCTATCTATCTATCTATCTATCTATCTATCTATCTATCTATCTATCTATCTATCTATATAGTGATTGTATATTTTAGATACAAAGCCTTACACACACAAAAAAAAAATACTGTTCTATATGCCATTACTGGCTGAAGTATCATGTAACTTATTTTCCGGCGTGTACAATGCATACTTGACATGAACAAGCCAGCTCTTTGAACAAAAGTGATAAAAGTGTAAGAGAATGTTGCAGGTAGCTCTGGAGTCTGAGCAGTAATTGCCTCTAATGGAAAGACATATAATAGCAAGAGAGTAGGAAGGCCATATACCAGCTTAAGAGTGAGAGTACTTTTCTTTAGAAAATTGATGGAAAAGCCTTGGCGAAGGTCTGCGTGTGTGTGTGTGTGAGTGTGTGTGTGTGTGTGTGTACAGTTGGGGGTACTACTTTAGCGACCATAAGGTGGGTAACAGGTGTGTGTTGGAGGGGGGGGGGGGGGCGCTGATCTGGTCTGTAATTCACCACCACTGCCACCATTAGAGGCAAAACACACACATGTACAATTACACACACTTGAAATGGAAAACATAATTGCAAAAAAAAAAAAAATAAACCGAACTTGAGCATGTGCAGGTCAGAGGCAGCCGTGCTCACGGCCCTGTGGGGCTGTGAGTGTGTTTGATTTGTTCATTTCACAATACAGTTAAATAAAGAGCAAATGTATCCATCGTTTAAAGGGCCGGGATGTTTTTCCAGTGTTATTTAAGAAAAACACACAAAACAATCTGTTCTTAATGCTTGAAGTGAAGAATCACCAGATAGAGGAGATAAGTTACAGTAGTGCTTTCAAGCATTGTGCAACAGTAGCTTTTTTATTAAATTTTTTTAATTAAACGTTAGTTATGTTGACTTCAGGGCTCCAGAGGGAGACACCCCATTACTGCCCAGACACCTCGTTCCTCTGAAACTGGTTTAAATTTGGGATTGTTTACCTTTGTTGCAGAATAAATGCCTGCTGGTATTGCATGACGGAGAAGCAGCATTAGATTCCACCAGGTAGATTTCACTGAAAATAGCAATCGACTGTATTAAAGTGGTATTATAACATAAAAAGTTATATCGGGATTGAATGCATTTTTGAAGAGACAGTTCCGGAATCGTAGCGAGAGAGTGCACTAACCTTCATCCGACATATACTTTTACAGTTCATAGTTATCCTATTGGACTCCACAGGAGAAATACATCTGTTCTTTATTTTCCCAAAAGCCATCAAAGAGTCGTCAATTCATTGATTCATTGATAATCTCAAGCCGGTAATCAAATCCACCGTACTTCTGTGTCCGAACCTAGAAATGTGTGTCATACTATAAACTAAACTTGTCGACATGTTTTAGGTACGATTAAGTGGTTTTGTTTGCTTTTCTTGCGTGAGGTGTTTTCAGGAAGTTTCGCCTCCCACATTGAAATTATTATGAATTATATCAGCCTGTCCCTTACCTTGTGATAGCTGCACCAGCTCCAGCTCCATTCTATGAATAAAAACTGTACCGATAATGAATGGATGGCTTTAATCAAATATTAGAAAATAACGTCAAATACACTTTATACGCATTGTAGGAAGTATTCTGTGCTGCACCAGCACTACTTATTATTCCTGGTAATGTCATTGCTGTTATTGGTGCTCGGTCTGAAACTTGAACTTAGTAAACATCTTCAGCTGAATAAAAGGAGTGAAACTTGAAGGCATTCTGTCAAAAACTCTTCAGCCTTAACAGCAAAACTTCTCAGCGATACGACTTCCGAGGACAAAAAAAAAACAACAACAAAAAAAAAAACGAGACAATGCGGCGGCACCTGTGTGAAATACTAATTGAAGGGACTCGGATATAAACATTGCTCCTCTCAAAATGAAATCTACAGTGTGACTGCTCACATAATATTGTTTTGACTTCTAAAGCTCAGCGTCGGCATCTCAGGGCTTGAGACAGTGACAGGTAAAAACACATGCTATATATGATAACAGACATTTCAATGAATAGCTGAACAGTGCCATTAGAGAGGTGAGGGGTGTGGAGCTATGCAGATCACAGAGCAATAGAAAGATGATATTGCTATTACCAGGTGTTGACACATGAGATTGCATTTACATTTTCATCCAGCGGAAACCTAAACACAGCCTGTTGTTTGTCAGAGTTAGCCACAAATTGTGAATACAAACATAGTAATCAATATGTAGAATGAGTGCGGGGGATTGCATTGTAAAACATGAAACGCTCCTGACGTCTTTTGCTCCCACGTCTTCCTCCACCAGCCCCCCCCCCCACCACCATCTCATCTGGCTTTGTCTCTCTTTCCTCTCCTCCGTGGGCCTTTTGCTCTCATCCCTCACTTCCTCCTGCTTTGCACACAAGCCACTCGCACTGTGGCGCCTGAATAGGTTGTCGACGAGAGACGTGTCAGTGTTTGTGTTCCGTGTTGTCAATGGCGATGGCGTTATCAATTAGTGCAGCAGTGGGAGCCCAATTAACAGCATCAAACGGCTAATTAATAGAACCGTGTGAGTTAGCGGCGCACAACAGAAAGCGGCATGACTCTAAGCTAGCGCAGCCATTTTATAGCGTGAGCACGCCGCGGGGGGAGACGAGTCCATACAGTAGCACACACACACACACACACACACACACACACACACACACACACACACTTCAGAGTACATGCACATAAACACAGAAGATCAACCCATTGAGCCCGGAAAGAACAGGACACACAAGGCTGGACGGAGAATAATATCCTTACAGTGAGAATTAGCAGGGTATTAGAGACCTCATCGTGTTAAACAGTATAAACAAACAGCGAGTCAAATGAAGTGGCGCGGCCACAAATGTTCTGCTTGTAACTCTTAACGTCCAATTACAGACTGAAATCGGCCCCTCGGATAACGCACGCTTGTCTCGTGTGAAACGGTTTCCACAGCTATTGATCGTTTGTGCTCAATTCATTCAAGTCAACATTGTAAAAAGACAGAAACGGACGATCACACACAAACACCTACAATCAATTACCGATGCAGGATTGTCTTCAGACTGAAACGGGGTTGAATTTTAGGACAGTCGGGGCTCCAAACACGGAAAAGTCCGGAGTTTAACGATGGTCTTTGGTCTCTCTGTCGCCACGCTCATCTCCGCAATGTTATTTGACTATTTTGTAGCCAGAAGCAGCGTGACGAAGTCGCCATCAGCTCGCCCTAAAAAAGAAAACCCTGGTTCGATTCTGTGAGGAGTTTGTATGTCCTCTCCGCACATTGGTTTTATTTATTCTGCTTTTCCTTCGTTCCTAAAAACATAGAGGAATGTAAAGGTGATTAGGTGACTCCAAAATTGCACGTGTGTCGGTTTGTTTGTGTTTTTCCTGTGGGATATAAATATAGCTGATAAATGAATGCAGGCAATAAGCTGGTTGTGATAATAGGCCTCCTATTGGAGTTTTATAAACTGCAACCTATGCTTGGTTACACAAAATATCAGCTCATATAGAATAGTTCGTCAATTAAATTCATGTTGGAGTCCAAAAAAAAAAAAAAAAAAAGATCACACATCCACAGAGGAGAGAAAAGTGACACGGGGTCAAATCTTAACTGTTCACATCATCCATATTTTGCCACATCATGCATTAGAAGACGTTGTGTATTTTATCAGTACATCGAGAGCTGATATCCGGAATCCGTCAACTCAGAAAAACTGGTCCTGGTCTGCATTATAGGCTGAAGACATAAGTGGGAGCGAGAGTTGGCACTCTTGTTTCCTATCAGGGCTCGCTGGCACGGCGGAGCTGTGGGGGGGTGGGCAGGCCAGCGGCTGCAACAAGTAAAGTGCTCAATTTTTTTATTTTTTTATTTATTTTGCCTCGACAGCTGGCCACTTGTTTGAATCAGCTGGCACCAAAGGGCACAAACCGCTCTCCAGATAAATGGCTCGCAGGTCCCGCATGGCTGGAATCCAGGTGAGACCGGGCTCGGAGCAGAGGCAAGAGCTAACGCCGGTAAATCACGGCGACAATACGAGGAATATGCACAGCAACGGTGCGACAATGAGGAATCCAAAGAGGAGAAATGTGCATATAGACGTTCAGGGCGGCAGTAAGCCGACTCTTACGAGTGGTGCCAATATTTTTGGGGCATTCCAATATTTTCAGTGCATACTTAGCTCAATCCGTTGAAGCCAATAACAAAGAGAGAACTCGAGGCTACTACACTCTCGACAGACGACAGCCTGCCAGGGCCGGGGGGGGGGCTGGACTCGAGCTGAGGCAATGGATCCTTCTCGTGCAGGATAAACCCGGGCCGCGGCGCCGGAGCTCAGTCTGAACCCACTGGCTGGAGAAGTGGCTGCACTTATGGTGAGTCAGGGGCAAACACTCACACAAAGACACACACACACACACACACGCACACGCGCACACACACACCATTCTGGACGAAGAGGCAGAAATAAGCAGGAATTTGGAAGAATTTTCAGAGGAAAAATATGAAGAAGGACATCGCGTACTGCCCTTACTTAAAAGTTGATGCTCAGTTTTTCAGAAATACACATGCTCTCTCACACACACACACACACACACACACACACACACACACACACACACACACACACACACACACACACACACACACACACACACACACACACACACACACACACACACACACACACACACATTCTCTCAATCACTCACAGGAGGTTGTGGTTATGGCTTAGGGAACACTCCAGCTCTATTCAATCAAACAGAGTACCAGGACTGAATCAGCTAAAGGTTAATTGCTCCAACGTCCTTGTGCACATATGGACGATGAAGTGCACGCGCGTGTGAGTGTGTGTGTGTGTGTGTGTGTGTGTGTGTGTGTGTGTGTGTGTGTGTGTGTGTGTGTGTGTGTGTGTGTGTGTGTGTGTGTGTGTGTGTGTGTGTGTGTGTGTGTGTGTGTGTGTGTGTGTATCTGTTGAAACCCTTTACCCAACTGCTGTATTGAACCAAAATGCCTTTTTGTCACAGAAGGATTAGTGTGGACATAATCTATGTACATTTCCCCCAAAGGAGGCAGACAAGTGGCTACTGGAGTATTTACCTCAATCAAACAGAATGGCCCGAAAATTGTTTGGAACAGGTGCATGCCACCCTGTAAGCTGACACAGGAGAAGACTGTGGGAAAAATGACACGGCTCATACTTTGAAGATTTTCTAAGCGGGTTTTGTGTTAATTTGAATTTTATCTACCTTCATGAAAAGAAGCAAGATACAGCAGATACTGGGTGGCTGGGAGGAGATCAAACCTCCTTAGCTTCAATAGACATGCCCCGAATATTGTTAATGTGGCATTATTTTTCTAAGGGAGAAGCAGAATTTGACTACTTAATGCTCTAAAGGACTTCGAGGAAATTAGGAGAACTCGTGTTCCGGAGTTAATCTCCTAAACTATTGCTCCACAATCATTCAATTCTCCAAACCAGAATCAACAGCAGAGATCTTTACTATATTTTACTATGGCTACAACCTGCATATTATGCTGCGTTTACACGTAGGCACAATATTTTACAGATTTTACTGGCATCCGTGGCACATTCCTAACATTGTTAGTGTTACATTCAGATGCGTAAAGTCACATTAAGAATGTTGGAATTTATGTTTGTAACACATTGTGCTTATGTGCATAAGGCAGCGTAAGACACTGCTGCTGCTCATACTACAAATACACGTTCCTTGTATACAGTATAAGAGTCATTGCCAGGAAGCATTGTTACAACATTCCATCTGACATCGATGTGAAAAATAGCCACTCAGCCACTTCGAAGTAACAGTAATATGAAAGCAGAGCGGTGAAATGGTGAGCTTGTTCACCATATTGATACAAAGAAAGAAAGATATTGTTAAATGTTGAAAGCCATTTAATTGTTGTAAAAGTTTAGTGGCGATTCATTCTTGCGTTCTGGACGTACACTTGAACTTGGGACTTCGACCTTTGTTTCAAAGTTGAATGTTGCAGTGCTGGTCTGGTGCTTGCTTGGGGAGGGGGGGGGGGAGGGGAGGAGTCAATGGCAGAGTGCCGGGCTGCGGCCTTATTGACCTTCAAAGCAGAGACGAGGGCCCTCTCCAACCCGCCAGCACCACTTGTGGCAGGAAGAGAGGCTCGTTGACTGGCCCCTAATGGCCCCCCGGCCCACGGGAACATGGGTCGGCAGGTTGGAGCCGTTTCCCTGGCGACCGCACACACACGGGCCAAAGGAGGCGAGGTGGGAGGGCAAGAGAGAGGAGGAAGGAAAAAAAAGTGATGGCAGGATGGAAATGGCAAGGTAAAAGGGCAGGCGGACACCGAGTGCAACATGTTCCAGGTGGATGATGTTCACATTAGCAGAGGGCAAATAGCGACCAATATTTAACAACATTTAATGTCTTCAATATCACTTTAAATCCTCCTCATCATTGAAACTGCTGAGCACTCAGCGTGTTGTTTTACCAGCCAAACCGTGATTGAAAAAGTTTGAATCTCACCTAAAAACTCCTGTACAGACTTATTCAACCTTCAGAAAAAACATCTTTTTTAAAAGCACTTTTTATTTCTTTCCCACTTGCTTTTAGGATTGTTAACGACCCCCCTCCACTGGTGAAATGCCTGATCTCATCATTACCGAGTCAGTCTGGGATTACAGGAGACAGAAGCAATTGAGACGGCCTTAATCCAGAGAAGCACCGAGGAAAACTCTCCTCCAGGATGCTCGAAATAACCGACAAGCGGAGCACTGTTGAAAGCTGACCTCCGGTCGCTGCTGTTCCAAGGAAAAGTGGTTTTAATATGTTTAAGTTTAATTCACTTTTTTTAACGATTGCTCGCAGCACTTATGAGAGTTATCGCTTATGAGAATCTTCACACATTTCACAGAACTTGTTGAAACGCCCCTAATTTTGACTGATCTGAAAAGTTTCAACAGTTCAAGAGTGAAAGTAAAGGATTCAGTTGTTTAAAAATGCTTTCCATGACATTTTGTGTGTGACCTTGCACTTTTAGGTGTAAAAACAGATTTTATGAACTCAAAACTGTTCCCATGTTGTTGGATTGATCAAAAACTTTTCTTTTCCCAAGACAGTGGAAGTATTTTTTATAAAAAAAAGTCTCAGTTCAGTTTAAGTTCCAGCGCAAAAAACACACCAAGGCTTTAATGGCTAAATGTGCACTTTTGATATTAAAAATCACATGTAAAGTCTGAATGAGATCGATTAAGTGAGATGTCATAGAGTATCATAGATTTATTTATGTAATTTTATTTTATCATCTGTAATTATTTATGTTATCTATCTTTTAAATTTGATCAATTAAAAAAAACCATCTAATTCTCCATTGAAACACTGAATGTCAGTTGAATTAAAACGAGTCCCTTCCGACGCTCTCCTACTCCTGTTAAGTGATGGAATAATGTAAACCAAATTATATGTGACCTCATATGATGTCTGTACTTATCACTTGTTTTATTGTGAAACAACTGCTGTTCTATTTACAATTCCTCTTAACCTCATTACATTAATGTGTTTTGTTTTTATGTTGCATCAGTTAAAAAAGAGCAAGACTATGATTATTGTTGATCTTGATAACTGAGACTGATTTTAGATTACAGATGATTGAAAACAAGCCTTTTTGCTTCTTCTGCCACATTTATAGAGTTTTATTTATGTGCGGACAGGTTAATGAAATTAAGGGTGAATTAACGAAGCCCCTCAGTCCATGAACGTGATGATTTGGTGGCTCGCTCTCTCCCACACTGATTGATGGCCTCGCTGATTAACTGACTGACAAAGTCACAGGCAGACAATGGCCCAGAAAGGAGTCGCTTGCATGCAGAGAGGCAGGTGTTAATTCAGCGCGGCTCCTACGGTGGCTAATGTCGGCCCTCTCCCATCAAAAAAGGGGGGTAAACACTGCCACTGAGACACTGTCAACATTTATAGGAAGGCCTCTCCACCAACACAAACCACTTGTGTCGTCCTATATGTCCCGCGGCTTGTTTTTCCCCTCTTCCTCCCTCTCCGTGTCTCTGGCTTCCACTCAGCCTGACCTAATCAGCGAGAAGTTGAGTGCTTTCGTCAACAGCGCGGCCCCCCTCAATTAGCAGCCCGTTGCTATAAGCTCATGTGTAAGCACGACTGTACGGTGTGAAACTGCATGCGTGTGTGTGTGTGTGTGTGTGCATCTCGCCAGCCTCCAGACTGACCCCGGCTCTCTCCAGTCAGTCAGCTAATAAGTCAGCCGGTGAACTTCGCCTCCCGCATATCCAGATGGAGAGGTTTAATGGGTATTAAAGAGGGAGAGGCTGAACAGGTAAATGAGGATAACTGCAAGCCGCCTATAGATCCTCTGGAAGAGCCGGCAAGGACTCGCAGCCGCTGATTCGGTGTGTTTGCTAAGTACATCAACAAGTCAGACAAAAAAAAATTTTTTTTTTGTTGTTTTCTTCCCTTCATTTGATACTCCATAATGAACACACTCAACCACAGACATTTCCCACTCTGTGT
>NC_137662.1:22071158-22095440 GCF_963422515.1 Blennius ocellaris | reverse complement strand
AAACTACCATCATCACTGATAAAAGTTTAATAAAACAATACATTTTTATATATATATTAGCGGTCATTGTCCCTTTGCCCCCCCCCCCCCCCAGGGAATTAAGAAAACTGAAGAATTGATCTCAAGTTTCTAAAACATTAGAATCATTCTCATTAGACAAGTTTGTACATTAAATAAATAAATAAATCAAAGTATTTGAGCCCAGTCTCCTCATGCTCCATCTGCATTTCATGTAAAAAGAGTATTTGGATTTCAAAGTAAAACACAAGGCCAATATTGCTGAGGAGGAGAGGTTTTAGGGTCACATTGGGAGATAAATATCTTATAAGTATTTACAACAGTATTGACATTTGTGTGTGTGTGCGTGTGTGTGTGTGTGTGTGTGTGTGTGTGTGTGTGTGTGTGTGTGTGTGTGTGTGTGTGTGTGTGTGTGTGTGTGTGTGTGTGTGTGTGTGTGTGTGTGTGTGTGTGTGTGTGTGTGTGTGTGTGTGTGTGTGTGTGTGTGTGTGTGTGTGTGTGTGTGTGTGTGTGTGTGTGTGTGTGTGGTCTCCATTCACTGTGTCTGTGTCAGTTAGTTTTGGCAATGGGAGCTCTGTAACGCCCACCAGCGAGGTGGTTCACAAATGCATCGTTGCGTCTATATCATTAGATTTAAATTCAATTCCCTCAAATGTTAAACTAGACGGAGGTAAAAAAAAACAAAAAAACAAAACAAAAAACCAAAACACATCGAGTGTGTCTTTTCACATTCACTTTTTCAGCGAAAAAGCTTCAATTTCGGAGTATTTTGACACCTGTCCAGTGAATCGATGACTTTGAGAGATATTTCAACGTGGCACTGTGTCCGATCTGCCTGCTGCACGCGCGTCTACAACTAAAATATAACATTCAAACTTTTCTGTCTGTGCTTTTCCCTTTTTTTTTTTTCCCTTCTTCTCCTTCTTCTTTCCATCACTTTAGAGCTCAATTAAATTCATTTCAGCTGTTGCATTGCGGTGGCTTGGCAGGCTGTCAGCTCCTCAGATTCAGCTCATCTTCTTTGTCGCACCCCACTTTCACTTTCGTTCTCGCCATTTTACCGCGAAACTAATTTCATAAGAAGATAAAGCCAGAAAAAAAAAAGAAGAAATGAGGCCAAATGATGGCAATCTTTTTTCTTTTTTTTAAACAAATTAGAGAATAAACAAAAAATGCTGGAGCCGAACTTGCATCTCTGGATGCAATTAAATCAGTATGAAAGCATCATCTATATTTCACAACCATTTACAGTCCAATGCCATTCTGTGCACTTTCAGCAAGTCCATTTAATGGCACAGGGAGAGAAAGGGAAAAAAAAAAAAAAAAAGCTCAGTTCTCATGAAGTGGAGGTGCATCTTGTTGTTGTGCTGTATATGTCATGTACAGTAGGGTGCTGGGAAAATGGCGACGCATACTGAAATGTCATAGCAATCAAAAGTCTGTCAAAGGGGTAATTTGACAGCTGATTTGGTTGCTGGCTGGTCAGATATATTCTCTAAGTGATGGAGATGTGGGTGCATGATAGGGAGATACTTGGCCGGCTCGGTAGGAAAACGCCGCGAAGTACGACCGGGACCTGGACACGGATCCGCCGCAGACACAGAGCGACGGCCGAGCGTGGCTGCGGCGGTTCCACTCGGGCAAATATTGCGACAGCTCCACAAATAGGTAGATAATACGGACCGTATGGGAGCTTCCTATAGGCGGGGAGGGAGAGACAGACAAAAGGCCAGACGGAAAGTACAGTGCAGGCAGAAAGACTAGGCTTGTGTCACAGGGAGCTGATGGACAGGTTTGACTGACAGGCAGACAGACAGGTCTGTGGCAGCCCAGTCAGTCCCATTATGGCGCAGGGGTGTTCCCTCCACAGAAGAAGCTGTCACTCCTCTATCGCTCAAATGACAAGCCACTCTAGCCGGGGACGCGCCGCAACGGGCTGAGAAAGCATGTCATCTTTTCCCTTTCTTCCCCCTCTCGGCGATGTCTCGCTCGATAAAGGAGCAGCCACAAGAACAATGGGAACGACGGACGAGAAAAGGACAGAGAAAGACAGAGAGACGAGGGAGAGGGCGAGAGGGAGAGAGCGAGATGGGGCGTTTTGACATCTGAATTACATTTCTATCGCCTCAGACACGGGAGAAGAATGGAGGAAAGAAGAAAGATAGGAGGAGGGAGGGAGGCGGGACGGCAAACCATCACTTAGATGTTTATTTTAACTTCACTGTATTTGGCTGGCACCTAAAAAACTCAAACCTCTGTGCCTGTGACATGAGCTCTTTGAATACAGCTCCAGGGAAGGAGCGAACAGAAAAGTGATATTCCAGCTATTTGACAAGTACAACAAAATGTAGGGGAATTTGGGTTGGAGGCAGTTTTTTTTTTTTTTTACAAGAATCACTAACTTCTACAGTTTCTCACACTGCGGTCTGCAAATACCACACATGAGGCCTGACAAAAGGACACGGCAATCTGACAAGCGTGACAGCAGGCACTAAAGACCGCCGCTCTGAGACGACAGAGACGAGATTACTGACACTACCTGTCCACGCCGCCGCCGCCACGTTTCTCCCTTTTAGCTGCTGCCGCTGCTGCTTTGGTCTTTTTCTGCATCACACACACACACACACACACACACACACACACACACACACACACACACACACACACAAAAAAATATTTCTTCTTCAGATCAAGTACTACATTAACGTCAACTCTGGCTCATGTGGAGCAAGAGAACAACAAAAGCCAAGGGGGTAAAGAATGAGCCTTTATCTATTCACTAATTTGGAAGACGTCTTTTTTTTTTTTTTGCTTTCTTTCTTCCATCCTATTATCCCATTGCGAGCTCTTCATGCTCATACTTTCAACTTGTCATACATCCACACACGTGTGTGTGTGTGTGTGTGTGTGGAGAAAAGTGTGCTTGTGCACATGGAAATGTGTGTGTGTTAGCGAGAGTGTGACACCCAGCCCTCCATAACCTCATTAGAATCTTTCAGGTCCTGCTGTGCACCCATCCACACACACTCACACTGCTTTGATTCCTCAAAGTCTAAAGATGTCAATCACCTGCCTCCCCAAGTCAGAGCAGGGGAATTCACACACACACACGCACGCACGCACGCACGCACGCACACACACACACACACGCACACACGCATAATCTATCCATCAACGTCCTCCTCCCACTCCCCTCCATCTCTATCTTGCTCTCCCTCGTCACTCCCCCTCAGCCATTCCACTATTTGAGAGTAATTTCATGTGCCAGCGTGGTGCATAATACACTTTTAATGGACAACTAATTCTCTGCCATTACTTCGTCAACATGATTACGGGATCTGCCGCTCGCAATCCTGAGGAGTTGGGCCCAGGCTTTTTAAATATACACAAGACATTAATGTGTCTCTATTCAGCTTTACATCAGGGGATGTCAGCCATTTACATAATGCTGCCATTGAGGTCTGTGACAGCCTCTCTCTCTCGCTCTCTCTCTCTATCTTTCTCTCCCCCTCTCTCTCTCTCTCTCTCTCTTTCCTGCCCCAGCTCTATTTTTCGACATGATTTCTCTCCACAAAGGGCCTCAGAGTACTGCCTTTTCCCTTCTGCCTCCCTCTCTCGCTCTCTTTCTCTCTCTCTCTGTGTGTCTCTCTCTCTCTCTCTTCCTCCCTTCGACTCCATGAATGCTTGCACTTTCCACCAATGTCATGGAATAGAGGGGAGAGAGAGAGAGAGATGGAGAGAGAATAACAGAGAGAGGGGGAGAGAGAGAGTAGGAGAAAGAGGGAGAGAGGGATTAGCGGAGGTTGGTTTGTGAATGGGGAAAGTTGCCTTTCCATCACCTGTACAAAGACGGGATATCAGAGTATAAAAAGGGATGAGTGTATAATTTGACCACTTAAACGGCTAGTTCATTAGGCCTGTCAGGATAGCACTTCTCTGCCTGTAGGGAGGCATGGCAGATATGCAAATCTCTTCCCTTCAGACCACATTTTGCGTTTGGTTTCTGTATTTTTTGGGGGGAGAAAACACGGCGGAGGCTGCAGAAGCACAGAGGAGTTTTAAACCTTCGACGTGCAGATGTTTCAATTTATCTGTTGTTTCTTTCTTCAGTTAATTAGACAGAAGGTGTGGCAAGAAAAAGAAGAAGCACAAAATTGAAAAAAAAAAAAAAAAAAAAAAAGAGTAAATCTGTGCATAAGAATCCCTCAATGAGCGGCTGGAAAGGACACCGAGCAAATCTTAAATAGATTAATGGACGACGGCACAATGCATGCGCGTGTACGTAAACATCCACCGAGGCCTGCTGACACAGGAAACATATTCTCTTTGCTGACAGGAAGCTCGTGCAGCGTGTGAAGTTCAGTAATAAAAGCCTCCGTCCGGTTTTCCTAGGTCTGGCTACCTTTTGGCCTCGGTACACAGCCTCGCGTGCGATGTTTGTACAGTGGGCTTTCCAGCTAAATCAAAGCCACCGAGGTTGTTATTGTCTCCGCGGGGACGTTTCCTATTGAGCTCCGTTTGATGTATGAGAGCAGAGCAGTATTGGCCACTGGGGCCTAAATACAGGAAGTTGTCTTTCATGTATTCAGACGCCATTTTGGCAGGTCACGGCTGGTTTATGAGTCTCCCAGGAGCGATGGGAGCTTAACAGAAGTTTATTGCAGTACAGCGGCGGCGCAAGCGATGATTTCGAGCAGCTTCAGTAATTGTGAATGCACAAAAGTTGGACCTTCACTGCCAGGGTTCCAAATCATGACTGAACACTTTCAATGCATGAATATATGAGAAATACAGCCACAAAACTGCAAAAAAAACCCATGTTGGATTAAATAATTTTACACGTCACAACATTATCTATCTATCTATCTATCTATCTATCTATCTATCTATCTATCTATCTATCTATCTATCTATCTATCTATCTATCTATCTATCTATCTATCTATATAGTGATTGTATATTTTAGATACAAAGCCTTACACACACAAAAAAAAAATACTGTTCTATATGCCATTACTGGCTGAAGTATCATGTAACTTATTTTCCGGCGTGTACAATGCATACTTGACATGAACAAGCCAGCTCTTTGAACAAAAGTGATAAAAGTGTAAGAGAATGTTGCAGGTAGCTCTGGAGTCTGAGCAGTAATTGCCTCTAATGGAAAGACATATAATAGCAAGAGAGTAGGAAGGCCATATACCAGCTTAAGAGTGAGAGTACTTTTCTTTAGAAAATTGATGGAAAAGCCTTGGCGAAGGTCTGCGTGTGTGTGTGTGTGAGTGTGAGTGTGTGTGTGTGTGTGTGTGTGTGTGTGTACAGTTGGGGGTACTACTTTAGCGACCATAAGGTGGGTAACAGGTGTGTGTTGGAGGGGGGGGGGGCTGATCTGGTCTGTAATTCACCACCACTGCCACCATTAGAGGCAAAACACACACATGTACAATTACACACACTTGAAATGGAAAACATAATTGCAAAAAAAATAAAAAGAAACCGAACTTGAGCATGTGCAGGTCAGAGGCAGCCGTGCTCACGGCCCTGTGGGGCTGTGAGTGTGTTTGATTTGTTCATTTCACAATACAGTTAAATAAAGAGCAAATGTATCCATCGTTTAAAGGGCCGGGATGTTTTTCCAGTGTTATTTAAGAAAAACACACAAAACAATCTGTTCTTAATGCTTGAAGTGAAGAATCACCAGATAGAGGAGATAAGTTACAGTAGTGCTTTCAAGCATTGTGCAACAGTAGCTTTTTTATTTAATTTTTTTAATTAAACGTTAGTTATGTTGACTTCAGGGCTCCAGAGGGAGACACCCCATTACTGCCCAGACACCTCGTTCCTCTGAAACTGGTTTAAATTTGGGATTGTTTACCTTTGTTGCAGAATAAATGCCTGCTGGTATTGCATGACGGAGAAGCAGCATTAGATTCCACCAGGTAGATTTCACTGAAAATAGCAATCGACTGTATTAAAGTGGTATTATAACATAAAAAGCCATATCGGGATTGAATGCATTTTTGAAGAGACAGTTCCGGAATCGTAGCGAGAGAGTGCACTAACCTTCATCCGACATATACTTTTACAGTTCATAGTTATCCTATTGGACTCCACAGGAGAAATACATCTGTTCTTCATTTTCCCAAAAGCCATCAAAGAGTCGTCAATTCATTGATTCATTGATAATCTCAAGCCGGTAATCAAATCCACCGTACTTCTGTGTCCGAACCTAGAAATGTGTGTCATACTATAAACTAAACTTGTCGACATGTTTTAGGTACGATTAAGTGGTTTTGTTTGCTTTTCTTGCGTGAGGTGTTTTCAGGAAGTTTAGCCTCCCACATTGAAATTATTATGAATTATATCAGCCTGTCCCTTACCTTGTGATAGCTGCACCAGCTCCAGCTCCATTCTATGAATAAAAACTGTACCGATAATGAATGGATGGCTTTAATCAAATATTAGAAAATAACGTCAAATACACTTTATACGCATTGTAGGAAGTATTCTGTGCTGCACCAGCACTACTTATTATTCCTGGTAATGTCATTGCTGTTATTGGTGCTCGGTCTGAAACTTGAACTTAGTAAACATCTTCAGCTGAATAAAAGGAGTGAAACTTGAAGGCATTCTGTCAAAAACTCTTCAGCCTTAACAGCAAAACTTCTCAGCGATACGACTTCCGAGGACAAAAAAAAACAACAACAAAAAAAAAAAACGAGACAATGCGGCGGCACCTGTGTGAAATACTAATTGAAGGGACTCGGATATAAACATTGCTCCTCTCAAAATGAAATCTACAGTGTGACTGCTCACATAATATTGTTTTGACTTCTAAAGCTCAGCGTCGGCATCTCAGGGCTTGAGACAGTGACAGGTAAAAACACATGCTATATATGATAACAGACATTTCAATGAATAGCTGAACAGTGCCATTAGAGAGGTGAGGGGTGTGGAGCTATGCAGATCACAGAGCAATAGAAAGATGATATTGCTATTACCAGGTGTTGACACATGAGATTGCATTTACATTTTCATCCAGCGGAAACCTAAACACAGCCTGTTGTTTGTCAGAGTTAGCCACAAATTGTGAATACAAACATAGTAATCAATATGTAGAATGAGTGCGGGGGATTGCATTGTAAAACATGAAACGCTCCTGACGTCTTTTGCTCCCACGTCTTCCTCCACCACCCCCCCCCCCCCCCCCCACCATCTCATCTGGCTTTGTCTCTCTTTCCTCTCCTCCGTGGGCCTTTTGCTCTCATCCCTCACTTCCTCCTGCTTTGCACACAAGCCACTCGCACTGTGGCGCCTGAATAGGTTGTCGACGAGAGACGTGTCAGTGTTTGTGTTCCGTGTTGTCAATGGCGATGGCGTTATCAATTAGTGCAGCAGTGGGAGCCCAATTAACAGCATCAAACGGCTAATTAATAGAACCGTGTGAGTTAGCGGCGCACAACAGAAAGCGGCATGACTCTAAGCTAGCGCAGCCATTTTATAGCGTGAGCACGCCGCGGGGGGAGACGAGTCCATACAGTAGCGCACACACACACACACACACACACACACACACACACACACACACACACACACACACACACACACACACACACACACACACACACACACACACACACACACACACACACACACACACACACACACACACACACACACACACACACACACTTCAGAGTACATGCACATAAACACAGGAGATCAACCCATTGAGCCCGGAAAGAACAGGACACACAAGGCTGGACGGAGAATAATATCCTTACAGTGAGAATTAGCAGGGTATTAGAGACCTCATCGTGTTAAACAGTATAAACAAACAGCGAGTCAAATGAAGTGGCGCGGCCACAAATGTTCTGCTTGTAACTCTTAACGTCCAATTACAGACTGAAATCGGCCCCTCGGATAACGCACGCTTGTCTCGTGTGAAACGGTTTCCACAGCTATTGATCGTTTGTGCTCAATTCATTCAAGTCAACATTGTAAAGAGACAGAAACGGACGATCACACACAAACACCTACAATCAATTACCGATGCAGGAATGTCTTCAGACTGAAACGGGGTTGAATTTTAGGACAGTCGGGGCTCTAAGGACGGAAAAGTCCGGAGTTCAACGATGGTCTTTGGTCTCTCTGTCGCCGCGCTCATCTCCGCAATGTTATTTGACTATTTTGTAGCCAGAAGCAGCGTGACGAAGTCGCCATCAGCTCGCCCTAAAAAAGAAAACCCTGGTTCGATTCTGTGAGGAGTTTGTATGTCCTCTCCGCACATTGGTTTTATTTATTCTGCTTTTCCTTCGTTCCTAAAAACATAAAGGAATGCAAAGGTGATTAGGTGACTCCAAAATTGCACGTGTGTCGGTTTGTTTGTGTTTTTCCTGTGGGATATAAATATAGCTGATAAATGAATGCAGGCAATAAGCTGGTTGGGATAATAGGCCTCCTATTGGAGTTATATAAACTGCAACCTATGCTTGATTACACAAAATATCAGCTCGTATAGAATAGTTCGTCAATTAAATTCATGTTGGAGTCAAAAAAAAAAAAGAAAAAAAGATCACACATCCACAGAGGAGAGAAAAGTGACACGGGGTCAAATCTTAACTGTTCACATCATCCATATTTTGCCACATCATGCATTAGAAGACGTTGTGTATTTCATCAGTACATCGAGAGCTGATATCCGGAATCCGTCAACTCAGAAAAACTGGTCCTGGTCTGCAATATAGGCTGAAGACATAAGTGGGAGCGAGAGTTGGCACTCTTGTTTCCTATCAGGGCTCGCTGGCACGGCGGAGCTGTGGGGGGGTGGGCAGGCCAGCGGCTGCAACAAGTAAAGTGCTCAATTTTTTTATTTTTTTATTTATTTTGCCTCGACAGCTGGCCACTTGTTTGAATCAGCTGGCACCAAAGGGCACAAACCGCTCTCCAGATAAATGGCTCGCAGGTCCCGCATGGCTGGAATCCAGGTGAGACCGGGCTCGGAGCAGAGGCAAGAGCTAACGCCGGTAAATCACGGCGAAAATATGAGGAATATGCACAGCAACGGTGCGACAATGAGGAATCCAAAGAGGAGAAATGTGCACATAGACGTTCAGGGCGGCAGTAAGCCGACTCTTACGAGTGGTGCCAATATTTTTGGGGCATTCCAATATTTTCAGTGCATACTTAGCTCAATCCGTTGAAGCCAATAACAAAGAGAGAACTCGAGGCTACTACACTCTCGACAGACGACAGCCTGCCAGGGCCGGGGGGGGGGCTGGACTCGAGCTGAGGCAATGGATCCTTCTCGTGCAGGATAAACCCGGGCCGCGGCGCCGGAGCTCAGTCTGAACCCACTGGCTGGAGAAGTGGCTGCACTTATGGTGAGTCAGGGGCAAACACTCACACAAAGACACACACACACACACACACGCACACGCGCACACACACACCATTCTGGACGAAGAGGCAGAAATAAGCAGGAATTTGGAAGAATTTTCAGAGGAAAAATATGAAGAAGGACATCGCGTACTGCCATTACTTAAAAGTTGATGCTCAGTTTTTCAGAAATACACATGCTCTCTCTCTCACACACACACACACACACACACACACACACACACACACACACACACACACACACACACACACACACACACACACACACACACACACACACACACACACACACACACACACACACACACACACACACACACACACACACAGACATTCTCTCAATCACTCACAGGAGGTTGTGGTTATGGCTTAGGGAACACTCCAGCTCTATTCAATCAAACAGAGTACCAGGACTGAATCAGCTAAAGGTTAATTGCTCCAACGTCCTTGTGCACATATGGACGATGAAGTGCACGCGCGTGTGAGTGTGTGTGTGTGTGTGTGTGTGTGTGTGTGTGTGTGTGTGTGTGTGTGTGTGTGTGTGTGTGTGTGTGTGTGTGTGTGTGTGTGTGTGTGTATCTGTTGAAACCCTTTACCCAACTGCTGTATTGAACCAAAATGCCTTTTTGTCACAGAAGGATTAGTGTGGACATAATCTATGTACATTTCCCCCAAAGGAGGCAGACAAGTGGCTACTGGAGTATTTACCTCAATCAAACAGAATGGCCCGAAAATTGTTTGGAACAGGTGCATGCCACCCTGTAAGCTGACACAGGAGAAGACTGTGGGAAAAATGACACGGCTCATACTTTGAAGATTTTCTAAGCGGGTTTTGTGTTAATTTGAATTTTATCTACCTTCATGAAAAGAAGCAAGATACAGCAGATACTGGGTGGCTGGGAGGAGATCAAACCTCCTTAGCTTCAATAGACATGCCCCGAATATTGTTAATGTGGCATTATTTTTCTAAGGGAGAAGCAGAATTTGACTACTTAATGCTCTAAAGGACTTCGAGGAAATTAGGAGAACTCGTGTTCCGGAGTTAATCTCCTAAACTATTGCTCCACAATCATTCAATTCTCCAAACCAGAATCAACAGCAGAGATCTTTACTATATTTTATTATGGCTACAACCTGCATATTATGCTGCGTTTACACGTAGGCACAATATTTTACAGATTTTACTGGCATCCGTGGCACATTCCTAACATTGTTAGTGTTACATTCAGATGCGTAAAGTCACATTAAGAATGTTGGAATTTATGTTTGTAACACATTGTGCTTATGTGCATAAGGCAGCGTAAGACACTGCTGCTGCTCATACTACAAATACACGTTCCTTGTATACAGTATAAGAGTCATTGCCAGGAAGCATTGTTACAACATTCCATCTGACATCGATGTGAAAAATAGCCACTCAGCCACTTCGAAGTAACAGTAATATGAAAGCAGAGCGGTGAAATGGTGAGCTTGTTCACCATATTGATACAAAGAAAGAAAGATATTGTTAAATGTTGAAAGCCATTTAATTGTTGTAAAAGTTTAGTGGCGATTCATTCTTGCGTTCTGGACGTACACTTGAACTTGGGACTTCGACCTTTGTTTCAAAGTTGAATGTTGCAGTGCTGGTCTGGTGCTTGCTTGGGGAGGGGGGGGGGGAGGGGAGGAGTCAATGGCAGAGTGCCGGGCTGCGGCCTTATTGACCTTCAAAGCAGAGACGAGGGCCCTCTCCAACCCGCCAGCACCACTTGTGGCAGGAAGAGAGGCTCGTTGACTGGCCCCTAATGGCCCCCCGGCCCACGGGAACATGGGTCGGCAGGTTGGAGCCGTTTCCCTGGCGACCACACACACACGGGCCAAAGGAGGCGAGGTGGGAGGGCAAGAGAGAGGAGGAAGGAAAAAAAGTGATGGCAGGATGGAAATGGCAAGGTAAAAGGGCAGGTGGACACCGAGTGCAACATGTTCCAGGTGGATGATGTTCACATTAGCAGAGGGCAAATAGCGACCAATATTTAACAACATTTAATGTCTTCAATATCACTTTAAATCCTCCTCATCATTGAAACTGCTGAGCACTCAGCGTGTTGTTTTACCAGCCAAACCGTGATTGAAAAAGTTTGAATCTCACCTAAAAACTCCTGTACAGACTTATTCAACCTTCAGAAAAAAAATATTTTTTAAAAGCACTTTTTATTTCTTTCCCACTTGCTTTTAGGATTGTTAACGACCCCCCTCCACTGGTGAAATGCCTGATCTCACCATTACCGAGTCAGTCTGGGATTACAGGAGACAGAAGCAATTGAGACGGCCTTAATCCAGAGAAGCACCGAGGAAAACTCTCCTCCAGGATGCTCGAAATAACCGACAAGCGGAGCACTGTTGAAAGCTGACCTCCGGTCGCTGCTGTTCCAAGGAAAAGTGGTTTTAATATGTTTAAGTTTAATTCACTTTTTTTAACGATTGCTCGCAGCACTTATGAGAGTTATCGCTTATGAGAATCTTCACACATTTCACAGAACTTGTTGAAACGCCCCTAATTTTGACTGATCTGAAAAGTTTCAACAGTTCAAGAGTGAAAGTAAAGGATTCAGTTGTTTAAAAATGCTTTCCATGACATTTTGTGTGTGACCTTGCACTTCTCGGTGTAAAAACAGATTTTATGAACTCAAAACTGTTCCCATGTTGTTGGATTGATCAAAAACGTTTCTTTTCCCAAGACAGTGGAAGTATTTTTTATAAAAAAAAGTCTCAGTTCAGTTTAAGTTCCAGCGCAAAAAACACACCAAGGCTTTAATGGCTAAATGTGCATTTTTGATATTAAAAATCACATGTAAAGTCTGAATGAGATCGATTAAGTGAGATGTCATAGAGTATCATAGATTTATTTATGTAATTCTATTTTATCATCTGTGATTATTTATGTTATCTATCTTTTAAATTTGATCAATTAAAAAAAACCATCTAATTCTCCATTGAAACACTGAATGTCAGTTGAATTAAAACGAGTCCCTTCCGACGCTCTCCTACTCCTGTTAAGTGATGGAACAATGCAAACCAAATTATATGTGACCTCATATGATGTCTGTACTTATCACTTGTTTTATTGTGAAACAACTGCTGTTCTGTTTACAATTCCTCTTAACCTCATTACATTAATGTGTTTTGTTTTTATGTTGCATCAGTTAAAAAAGAGCATCTATGTTGGATGCTGACTATGATTATTGTTGATCTTGATAACTGAGACTGATTTTAGACTCTACAGATGATTGAAAACAAGCCTTTTTGCTTCGTCTGCCACATTTATAGGGTTTTATTTATGTGCGGACAGGTTAATGAAATTAAGGGTGAATTAACGAAGCCCCTCAGTCCATGAACGTGATGATTTGTTGGCTCGCTCTCTCCCACACTGATTGATGGCCTCGCTGATTAACTGACTGACAAAGTCACAGGCAGACAATGGCCCAGAAAGGAGTCGCTTGCATGCAGAGAGGCAGGTGTTAATTCAGCGCGGCTCCTACGGTGGCTAATGTCGGCCCTCTCCCATCAAAAAAGGGGGGTAAACACTGCCACTGAGACACTGTCAACATTTATAGGAAGGCCTCTCCACCAACACAAACCACTTGTGTCGTCCTATATGTCCCGCGGCTTGTTTTTCCCCTCTTCCTCCCTCTCCGTGTCTCTGGCTTCCACTCAGCCTGACCTAATCAGCGAGAAGTTGAGTGCTTTCGTCAACAGCGCGGCCCCCCTCAATTAGCAGCCCGTTGCTATAAGCTCATGTGTAAGCACGACTGTACGGTGTGAAACTGCATGCGTGTGTGTGTGTGTGTGTGTGTGTGTGTGTGTGTGTGCATCTCGCCAGCCTCCAGACTGACCCCGGCTCTCTCCAGTCAGTCAGCTAATAAGTCAGCCGGTGAACTTCGCCTCCCGCATATCCAGATGGAGAGGTTTAATGGGTATTAAAGAGGGAGAGGCTGAACAGGTAAATGAGGATAACTGCAAGCCGCCTATAGATCCTCTGGAAGAGCCGGCAAGGACTCGCAGCCGCTGATTCGGTGTGTTTGCTAAGTACATCAACAAGTCAGACAAAAAAAAAAAATTTTTTTTTGTTGTTTTCTTCCCTTCATTTGATACTCCATAATGAACACACTCAACCACAGACATTTCCCACTCTGTGTAGACAGTATCTGATTCCACTCAGCTCCAGGTGACAACATTAAAACCACCAAACTCCACCTTCACATGTTTCTCAATTCCGTCTACAGTAATAAAAAAAACATTATTGTCGTCAAGGCCAGCAGCAGGTGTGTGTGTGTGTGTGTGCGTGTGTGTGTGTGTGTGTGTGTGTGTGTGTGTGTGTGTGTGTGTGTGTGTGTGTGTGTGTGTGTGTGTGTGTGTGTGTGTAGAAGGTGGGGGTAGCTCCCACTCACCCACGTCAACTCTTACTCGATGGCTTTCTACATAAAAAAAAACCACCCAAAAAAACCCCCACACACACACACAGGAAAAAGAAAAAAAAAAATGCTCTCAGGGACTTTGCTGCATTCCACTTCATGAGCACAAACAAACGGACCAAAAAGCCATTCTGGAGGGAGGGAAGGTGGGGGCAAGTAGAAAAAGCCCCCTTGAAAAATAGAGAGAGGTAGAGAGGAGGAGGAGGAGGAGGAGGGGAGGGGGTGGGGGGTAGGAAGCAGGAAGGCAAGCAGACAGCGCTGAAAAACCAAAGTGACTCCACTACCGATAATGAGTGGATCATTTAAAAAGCCCTCCTTAAATTGCCTTGAGGAGGAGAAGAGAGAGGAAAAGGCTTGAAAGGTTTTGAGAGATTTTGGGCGATGGACGGAGTGGTGGAAAAAGAAAAGGGGGTGGCGGGGGGGGGGGGACAAATCGACCAAGGTGCATGTAAACATGCGAGGCGATGAGACGCATGAACAGTATACGACCCCCGGAAGACATGGACAGTCTGGGGTCATATGTGTGTGTTCGAGGGTGGAGGTCGTGAACCACCAGAGTCTACCGGACCCTCACCAAGCACCACCCTGCACACCTTTAATGCTCTAACACTGTATGACATAGAAAAGAAAGTGTGTGTGAAGAAAAAAAAAAAAAAAATAAATAAAGCTAAGCCAACACACACAAACACACTCCACTACTTTTACCTAAAATAAAACAAAAAAACCCCAAACAAACAAAAAAAAAAAACCCCAATGGAATGAAAATTGTCAGTGTAGTGAGATGAAGGTAAATAAAATCAAATTCTAGAGCACAACTAAATACAAGTCCATTCATTTTGCCAGGATTGAATCAAATACCGTATATTTGACCTTGCAAATGGAGGGGAAAAAAAAAAAAAAAAACTACCACAAAAACTCTATTTGGGATTTTTTTAGAGAGCTGCGAAAATAAAACGTGGCAGAAAAAAAAACACTATTGTGGAAAAAGCTGTGTGTACGGTGTGGCGGTGAACAAGCCGAGGCCGGGCTGCTGTGTGTGTGTGTGTGTGTGTGTGTGTGTGTGTGTGTGTGTGTGTGTGTGTGTGTGTGTGTGTGTGTAGGGGTGGGGTGGGGGTGAGCAGGTGCACTTTATCCAAGAAAAACAAAAAGAGAGGATAGTGTGTCAATAAGGCCAGCGTGTGTTTCACCTTATTGATGGTGTGTAGAAGCTCATCAATCCAGCCATGTTCTTTATCTGCTTCATCCAGTGGAAGGTGGAGGTCGGGGAGGGAGGGTGGGGGGGGGGGGGGGGGGGGGGGGGGGGGGGGGTAGGTGGGGTGGGGGTGGGGGGGGGGGGGGGGGGGGGGGGGGGGGGGGGGGGGGTAGGGTGGGGGTGGGGGTGCAAGATGTTGCAGAGCTGCTGTCTCCCTCCGTGTCGCTCCTTGGTGTTGTTGTTGTTGTTGTTTGCTTAACCCCTACAAAGATGCAATCATAGCCCCAAAAATAAACATCAGCTTACCTTATAATTTCTGCTGCTGCCTCTCGGGTTTGGACTTTTATTTCAGCTGCTCGTCGTTTCATTCACCCTTTAAATCCGTTCCAAGTGAAGGTGTTATGCCAAGTTTTGTTTCACTGCTGGGAATTGCTCCCCCTCAAAGGAGCACCTGCACCTACAAAAAAAAAAACACACAAAAAACACACATTAATAATGACTTTACCGGTGTGTGTGACTCACACAGCGACACACTCAACTTTATAACAATTAAACCTGATTTCAAACAAGTGATTTATCGTGGAAGTTTTTTTCTCTCGCCGTTTTGTTTCTGCCGTGCATGAAAATGTGCCGATAGATGCACAAAGGGATTAGCGATATTGTTGCATCCTCTCAGTTTTGAAATCAGTCTTGCAAAGCAAAAGAAGAAAAGTGATGGGAGAAAGATGGAGGAAAGAGAAATAGTTTTGTTTTCAAAGCCAGAAGTGTCTGAAACCGCAGTCAGAGAGTATCCGCAGTGCATTATTTGAAACCTTCTTACGGTGTCCTTGTCACTTACAGGCAGATAGATTTTTAGCAGTCACAACAAGTGAGTCGCAAACTTTCTCTGCACTCTCAACCCACAACACATCAAATATATGTAAGTGAAGCAGAGCTGTTAACTTTCACACATTGACAGCGAAATTCAACACTAAAGTCAAAATTCGGTTGTTTTAGACATTTCCTGTGTTGATCATTTATCACATGAACTTTCATTGGGACGTGTAATGCAGTGGAGTTCTAAAGTATCTAATGTCGCTTTGTTTTTGTTTTTTTTATTGATGTATTTTTTTTTTACTCTGTTTCTTGGCTTTATATCAGATATCCGTTCATATCATCCACATTTGTTTCACATCATCTCAACAGCGGGGAGATGAACTTTTTCTTCACAGGCAGAGTCATCAGAGATTCTTCGCAAGCAGAACGGACATAACAAATCAGACAAATGTCTTGGAAAAAAAATCTAATAAAGGAAAGCTTTCGCCTCTCACACAGTATGAGGGAAAATCAACAGGTCATATTAAATTAAACACCAAATGTTTAGCTAAAATTCAGATTTTTGGGGTCTTTCTTTATTTTAACATTGTTGACAGCTGATCCATAGTCAATAAAGGATTGTAGAAGATATATATATATAGATATACATATATATATAGATATTGAATTAACTTTTCCTTGAGCAACTGTGACACAATTGTATAGTTGTATGCTTTAATAAAGAACACATATGTTTGCATACTGACAATACATGGATCTTATATCCTTTAATTTATGTAATTGTTCCAAAGTGGCCAAAAGCACACATTTTAAATACCTGAATCAGCCAAAATGTGAATAAGGACGGCGGCGGTCTCAGGAGGGGTCGTGTGTTGAACTCTCGACAGCTTGAACGACTCGCATTCGACTCATTTACATGGAGGGTTCTCAATCAAACGCTGGAGAACATTCAGCGCTGACAGCGATTCGGTTGCCCTCCCATCGTCCACTTCCTTCAGTCCCGATCGGTACCCGGCTCCCTTTCCCTCCTCCGTCCTCCCTGTGCTCAGCCATTCTCCCCTCGCCTCTCTTCCTCCCCTCTCCATCTTGACACAGTGCACTGAGCCTAATCGTGGATAATTGGGTGGGAGGGGCAGTGGGGCCGGCCCTGCCTTTATGTGCAAAGGGCAAGTGGTCAAGTTAATGGGGCCCTTGTGTCGAGCTGGGAGCACTCTGTCTCTCTCTTTTCTCTCTTCCATCACTCACTCGGCCAGTCAATCTCAGTCTCTCAGTCAGCTTCTCCTTTCTTTGGCCGCCGATGCTGCTTTTCTTCCACCGTCGCCATCCAGTTTGCCCCCCTCATTTCCAGGTGTCTCACTTTGCCTTTCAGTTGCAGTCTCGTACCATTTTTTTTTTTTTTTTTTGGGGGGGGGGGGGGGTCGGGGCTTTCTTGTCTTTTTCGCAGCCTTTGTCTCTTTCTCTCTGGAGCGTTTTCCATCGCTCCTCTTCGCCTCTCCAGCAGAATGTTAGGGAGGAGAGAACAGACCTCTTTAAAATATCAAAAGACAGATCAGGAGGCCTCACTGGAGCCCCCCCCCCCCCCCCCCCCCCCCATGTCTACCCCCACCCTCTCTTTCTACTAACTCTCCCTCCCCTCGTCTGACAGATAAACAGAAGAGTGAGGGTGCAGGATTAGCTGCTGTGTACTGCCTTCCCTCCCTCCTTTATCCCTCTCTTTTCTTCCTGTGGAGGGGTCGACTGTTTACTGTGTGTGTGTGTGTGTGTGTGTGTGTGTGTGTGTGTGTGTGTGTGTGTGTGTGTGTGTGTGTGTGTGTGTGTGTGTGTGTGTGTGTTACCTTGTCTGGAACCAGCTTAGCTTGCAGGAGGTCATTGTGTTTGAGACGCAGGCCACAGATGATCCGGGCCAGGAGAAAACTTTATTACATCCGGGAGCGTTTAACACAAAGTTGCTAGCGTCTTTATTCGTCAACCTCGTGACACAAGCTCTGGTGGGAGAATATAACATTCATGTGAGGAAACATAGACATCTGAAAGAGCTCAAGAGTGAATTCTTACTGCTGAAAAAGCCATATCAGAGAGGAAACGGCAGAGATTTTACAGCTTTTGATATTCTTTTTATTCATTCACAAAGAAAACGGCATTCTCGACGAATGCTGACACAACGTGAAACGCTAAGAGGTGAAGCCATTTCCAAACTCAAGCTAAATATTTCACCTCAGTTTTTGTGTTTCTTGTGGCAGCAGAAACCTCCACACAACTAAACTTCTACAGTTTAACCAGCAGCAGGACACGAAATCACACAATTATCACCCCTGGAAACACCGGCTGTCCTCGCATTGTGAAATGATACACACACAAAAAAACACTTTTTTTTCCCCCAAACGTTTGTTGAAAGTGGAAAAGAAAATTTACATTTAGGATGAGAATTATTGTGGACTCTCCGAACATTACATTTGACAATCGAAATGACCAAATAGAGATTTACTGCCATAAAATGACATAGATCTACTATTTAACCTGATTTTAATACTTGGCTGCAATACAAATCCCATCTCTGGGTTTTATACAAACCATTTCTCACAATGATGACACGAGTCAGCAGAGTCAGGGAAATGTCACTGATATAAATCACTTGTGGAAATGTGACGTCACGGCTCCGGATGTTGAAACAAGCAACAACGCAGGACGAATGATACGTGAGACTAAAGCGATATAAAATGACATTACTGTTGTGAGACTGTGACACATTCACGGCACAGGAGTCACAGTAGCAGAAATGCAAACGTCACATTGAGAAAGATAATTTAATACTTTAGCAGAGTTCAACCCCAGTTGAAAAAAGGATGGGACGATGTTCAAAAAACAATAAATCATTTGTAGCTACCATGAGCGTCTGATTTGTTGACGCTAAAACAGAGGAAAGTGTTGCAGAAACAATGAAAGTGGTGTAGTGTTCATGTTGGGCCACTAGTGGGTGCTGTTGGTTGTTTTTGTAATGAAACCACACACACGTGCGTTCAGAGAACAATACGCTGGAAACATTAACAGTGGGAGTTCACAGACTTTAGTAAGGACAGAGGAGGAAGTTGGGTTGTTATTACAGCGACTCTCAACAATAAAGCCACCAGGTCCCGGGAAGCCGCCATTGTTGTTACTGTCCATCTACTGAGCATGTGCAGAAGAACTATTCACTACGTCCGTGGTCCACATGCACAACAGCAGGGTTTTTTTGTTGTTGTTTTTTTAGAAAAGTTGTATTTTCCACATTTAAATGGAGACGGAGCGTTTTTAGACTTTCACCTTAGGAGCTGTTTTTAAAAAAAGCTGCGTTTTCAGTGGCTCCAAGCACCGTTGTTGTGTAAACAGACAAAACACAACAAAAGTTTTGTGTTTTCAATTCGTGTGTCGGCCTTAGGAATGCAGGGTGCTGAATGTGGACAATTGTGGGCTACAACCTGGGCAAACAGTCAGACATACAGTCACACCAAGTTTAGAGTGACAGATCAAATGCATGTTTTGGGATTTTTGGAGAAAACCCAAACTCTCCATCATAGAAAGCTACCAAAATCTAGCCACAGACTGGGGATATTCTCATGGCGAGGCAAGAGTGTTTGCCACTACATCACCATGTGGCCCATGCATGAAGAATAAAAAATGCAAAAAGAAAAAAAGGGAGATATTTTACAATAGTTCAAAGGTATTTGCCAAACTTGAAGTTTATGGGAGCATCAGATCTCTATAAAAAATTTAGAGATGCAACAGAAGGCAGCAAAAGTAGTGATCCTACCGAAATATATCTACAATCTCGAGGACTGCGGGTGAAACTTCAGTAGATATTCTCAGTATCTGTACATATCTGGCGTGTCGTCTCAGTTAAAACACGGTTTCGTGGCAGGTGAGAAAACGACTGCGTGCGGTTTATCTGAATTTCTACAAAGCGTCTCGTCCTTTTTGAACTGGGGTTCCCGATAAAGCCTCAAGGCAGATTCTATTTCAGCGGGACGGAGCGAAAACAACGAGCAGCCACTGGGAGATTGTGCATAGCTCCTTGGATCACAGTGAAACATGGAAACACGTTGCTGCTGGCAGGTTGAGCTCAAACACCACGAGTAAAGGACACAAGAGTGACGGCATGTAAAAGACCTGAGTTGAACCAGAGTAGATGTTGGGTTGAATAGTTTAGCTTTTAGATCAGACCCATAGATGCACAATTTTGCAACCAGGTTCGATATATTAAATAACAAATACGAGCTGATACAAGCAGACAGACGTTGTTGATCAGGAGATATAACTAATTACTGCAAATGTATGATTAAAAAGCTAAAGTACAACGTTGTATTAAAAAAGATAGAAGCACATCAATGAAAATAAAACCAAGCTGACCTGAATTTTAAATAAAATCCTGTCTGTACCCACACAGAGGAAACTAAGACCAACCCAAAACATTACAGTACAACGGTATATATTCATAGTATCTCGCATCGACGCTTCGACATCGGGTTTATGTGACAGTAAGTACAAACACTATTTGATCCCTTCCAACATTTCGTCATTTTCTTTTCGCAGCATTGAGCGGCGACGACTGGGGTCTGACTGTTGACGTTCGGAAGGTTCACTTCAAATCACTTTTTTTAAGGGAGTTGCTCACATTGAAACGAACGCTGGTGTGATTGCAGCATCAGTGCAGTCGGTCTGTAAACGTCTGGCGGCTGCGGTCCAGACCCTGGTGTGCTCCCAAACAGCTCTGTCGCTCTTCTTCAAAACTAACCTCCTGCAGCCTACAACTTATCATGAGGCTTCACTTGGATGTGACACTGGTGCATAAACACCACCTCATAATATCATTTCTATTGAGCTGCCCTTCACTCAGTAGACGTCAAGATCCAGAAGGTTTTGTTTAGGTCTTGTGACTGAATGTAAATAATATCAGCATAAAGTGAACTAAACCTTTATTTACGATGTTCTATTTTCATTGAGTCACACCTGCAATACGCTATAGCTGCAAAAAAAACAAAAAAAATCAGTCACAACCTCCAGTTCAAAGATTAGAAATCCTGCAAAACCATGTTAAATAAAATGACTATGGGGTGTAGAAAGGTCCACTGGTACCCACGGCAATAACACACTGTTAGCGGCAACAATTGAATGAATGCGATACGTTAATGCACTGATGTAAGTAATGTGCAAGAAGGAGCAGTTAATGTTGACCCCTGCCTGCGATGAATGAGAGTATACGATATTTTCTATGATATTAGAAGAAACTAAAGCAAGACAAAGTGAGGAAACTGTGAGCTGCTCCACAGTCTGCGGCAATTAAGGAACTGCCGCTGACCTCTGCGCCGCGGCCAGAAACACAGTGACGTAGGTTCATACGGGCTGGTTGAAGACGAATAACAGCAACATGGAGGACGAGTGAAGCAGCTGACTTGGTAACTAGCTTGTTGGCTGAGAATGATGACTTTTCAATGAAAAGGTAGAGTCTGCAGTTCGACACGTGCTGTAAAAGCTGCTTATAAAATAATAAATTAAATATAATAAATTAAATAAAATAAAAAAGTCTTCAGGTTCTGATCGTGGTCTGTGCATATGAACTGAGCAGGACTTTACTGAATGTACAAATAAATACATCCGCAAGTGAAACATGCAAATGTCTCCAAGTTTGTTTGTTTGTCTAGTTATTTTTCTCTCGCTGTCGTAAACACTTTGTGAGTTTGCATTAGTTAAAACGCCTGTGAGATACTGTTCATTTCTATGAGCCACGGCGTTCAAGTAGATATTTATAAACAGCTTCTACGTTTGGACTCTTGCAGTCGAAGTTATCCGACGGCATGTGTGACTTGTGTTCCGCGTTCTGTGCTTTTCATCCGTTCATAAAGCTAAACTGAACCGTGTCCAAATGTCTCTTCAGAACTACAGACTCTACTTTTAACTGAGGGAAAAAAAAAATACTGGCTGGAGACGCAGTTAAACTTCCTTGGATGGATTATTAACCGAACAGGTGACTTTTTTTTAGAAGTCGTGTGTTTCTTTGTTGTCGTCGTTGTTGTTGTTGTTTGCATGTGGCGGCTTGTTAAGACAAACTGGGTCATAGTGTCTCCGGTAATCCTCGAATATGCAGAGATATGGAGCGGCGCCGTGCGCAGCCGAGGGCTCACTCGTCGTGGTTTTTTACGGAGCGTGGCTGACGGGCGGCGGCCCTTTGGTCAAGGTGACGAGGCGAGGATAGTGGATGTTCTCGTCGTAGGCGTCTTTCCCCTCGCTCAGCATCTGAGTGGCACAAAACATGAGCAGAAACTTTGAGTCCTCTGTAAATATTCGAAATAGCATTATTGGTTACTTTTGATACGTTCCCCTCATTAGTTCTGTGATAATGCCTGGTTGTCGCGCCGTAAACCAAGATTATATACAAAGTCCTTTAATAACCTTTAAATAAGTCACATAACTAAACAAAGGCCTCCTGAAACGCCTCATTAGTAGTTCTTGGTTTGCAAACTTGAAAACAAACAAATGACAGTGAATCATCTGTTGACATTTTTTTTTTTAAATCCTCCAACACTTTTTTTGTTAGGCAGTTTATTCAGAACATCACAGTTTCTCACTTTTTTTTTTTTTTGGTAGCACGACACCAGAAAAGCTGCAATTTCATAAATGAGAAATTCAGTCTTTGTGCCGGAGAATAAACAGGAGTGAGTAAAACCGATCAGGACACTCGCAAACACGCGTGATCGGATATTTATTTTTATTAGAATAATCTGAAATAGACGAGTTGCTGTGTAAGGAAAGGCCCCTGCAAAACACGCACACACACACACACACACACACACACACACACACACACACACACACACACACACACACACACACACACACACACACACACACACACACACACACACACACACGGGGTGCCCATGCGGCGCCCACTTGGTGCCCTTTTAAACAGACTTGGCAGCTCAGGCATGCACCCGGCTAATCAGCTCGCTGAGCGTCTGGCCAAATGATCAGAGACTTATGGAAGTGAGTTTAGTGGGTCTGTGTGTGTGTGTGTGCGTGTGTGTGTGTGTGTGTGTGTGTGTGTGTGTGTGTGTGTGTGTGTGTGTGTGTGTGTGTGTGTGTGTGTGTGTGTGTGTGTGTGTGTGTGTGTGTGTGTGTGTGTGTGTGTGTGTGTGTGTGTGCATGGTGAGAACACGATGCTGGAGAAGTGTGTGAAAAGGACTCTTCACAACAAACAAAAACTCAGACTGACCCCAGATTCTCACCCGTCAGCGGCATGTAAGCGACCCAAACCGACAAACTGCCGACTGAAATGTTTTCCACACAAAAACCAGTCTGTCCTGCAACATTAATGAACTCATGGCGGGGTGAAATATTTCATAATTTAAATACATTCATTGCCTTTTAACACCTGACTACTATTTATTTTGCATTCTTTATGTGTTTTATCAGGGTTTTTTTCTTTGTCTTGTGAATATTTCATTTTAATGTTTTATGCATTTGTTTTTGGGGTTTTTTCAAACATCAGTTTCAACTTGTTGTCCAGGAATTTTGAACCTGGAATTTGTAACCTTGTTATTAATCTCTTCATACTTTAATGGTGTTTGAAAGTTGGGAAAGAAACACAATATTAAACCAATCGTTTCATAAAAGGAATCGTTCGTGTATCATATGTTTAAAATGTCTCGACAAGTTTATTCATTTACATGTATTTACAATATTATGTCTCATTTAGAAAAAATATGACTGCTTGGGTGCACTGGGTGACTTTTAAAGATTTATGTTATTATAAGTGTGAAGCAGCATTGAAATAATCACATTTTCTTAATGTGCAGAATCGATTTAATGAACTTCTTATTTGATGCATTGTTTGGAGGAATCCAAATGAAACGGTACCGAGCTGCATGGAAAGTGCTCCATGATTAAAGTTTCATCGATTGAAATGTTCCCATATTGAAAGCATAATCGACTTTGTTCATTTGCTTTTAGTCACCTCATGATAAATTGTTTTTAAAGACATCTTTTTTTTTAGTATACATGAAGAAATACATTTAAACTGCATGAGCACCAAGTATTAGTCGACGACGTCCTGCCAATTTAATTCATAATAATCTTACTTTAAATTTATATTTTACCAGATTTGTACATCATGATGAACCTTGGATCACACAGATTTTTTTTATTTTATTCAACAATGTCTTTAATATGGATCAATATCTCATCCAGTTGATATCACACCTTTTTAATAATGAGTGAAATCAGACACTTTTTGCTTTTCATTGAGGGGGAATTTGCACTGAGAAAACAACTGATGTAAAAAGAAAAAAAAAAGCATAATAACTGGGTTTCATTAGGATGTTTGTTTTTCATAATGTAAAGAAAACAAATCAGATCACAGTGAAAAAGTTATCGAGG
>NC_137662.1:22032006-22070958 GCF_963422515.1 Blennius ocellaris | reverse complement strand
TGTTTTGTTTTTCATAATGTAAAGAAAACAAATCAGATCACAGTGAAAAAAGTTATCGAGGAGTAAAACCTGTGAAATGGCAGATTTTTGTAAGTTTCTTCTTCATGTTCTCCCTTGGGACCCCACCCCCCCCCTCACCCTCCCCCCCCAGGTTTCCTCCCCACACTTTATCCATTTAAAGTGTGAAATCGCGGCTCCACGCCAGCTCCCCTCATCCTCACTTTGACTAATTCCTCTTCCTCTTTTCTTGAAAATGAACAAACTGCTTGTATCTGCCTCTCTTTCCTTGAGACCACCTCCCCCCCCCCCCGCCCCCCGGCCCCCCCCCCAGTGCCCTTCATGCATGTTATCTCGTGTTGCCATCCCTCCAGGCACCGGCCGCTGAGGTGAACCTGTGACCCCCCCCAGAGAAGGTGGCAGGGGGGTGGTGGAAGGCGACCCACGGGGGTGGGGGGTGGGGGTGGGTAGATGGGCGTGGAGGGGCAGCTGCAGACCCCCCCACCCCGTGCTAAGCTTGCTACAGGGACCACAGCCAGCATTCACATTCAAATTCTATCAGGCAGAAGGAGCATGGAGGCGATAGATGGAGGGATGGAGGGATAGAAAAAGAGGAAGAAGAAAAGGGGGGGGGGTGAAAACACGGTGAGGGCTGAGCGCTCGCGAGAGGTGAAAAGTTTAACAAGCAAAGCTGTTCCTCCTGATCGCAGGCTGCCTAATCAGCTTCATGGTGGCTGGCTAAATCGGCTCTTCAACCCGACCCTCCACCCCTCCGCCCCTCCGCCCCCCCACAATCTTCTCTTTTTATTTATTTTTTTACCCCCCCCCCATTTTTCCAAGGTGCAAGTCATTTATTTTATTGCCACTTTTGCACCAGCTTCTGCCTCCCTCGCTCCTGCTCTCATTTGTACTCTCCATTTCTCTGCTTCCTAGTTTTTGTCGACTGGAAGAGAAAAAAGTGAACAAGGTGGAAACAGGAGGAGGAGGAGGAGGAGGAGGAGGAGGAGGAGGAGGAGGAGGAGGAGGAGGAGGAGGGGTGCTCTGAGACAAGGGAGGGATGGATGACCCGGATGTCTGGGGTCTCTCTCTGCAGGATTAGGAAACAGAGAACGAGGGGATTGGGTTGGGGGGGGTGGGGGGGGGTACGGAGAGATGAGTAAAAGGAAAGGATAGAAGGACAGGCTTGAATAATAGAGAAGTGGGTCGTGATGGAGGAAATGGGAAGATAGAGGCGAGCCGAGGGAGGGAGAGCGGAGAAGGGCGAAGGCAGATATGTCAGGGAAGGACGGGGGGGGGGGGGGGGGGAGAAGCCATGAAGAAGAGTGTGAGTGTGAGGGCGCAGTGGGGATACTTTTTATGCATGTGAGGGAGATGGGTGTGGGATGGGGGTGTGGGATGGGGGGTGGGAGGGGATGGGGGTGGGAGGGGGGATGGGGGTGGGAGGGGGGGGGTGTACACATGTGTACACGCCCTCGCTCCGATGTGTGTGCATGTGTGTCTGTGAGAAATTAAAATTCATGACTCTCTCTTCACAACCATTTGAGTAACAAGATTAAGATGGCGGGTTAGAAAATAGTGCCGCATTATCAGGCTGCTTGCAGTCCCTCCAGCTGCTTGCCTCTCTATTCCACAACAGTGGGGATAAGAGGATAACGCGCTGGCCCTGTCTGCCCGTCCCAGCGCATGCCTCACACACACACAGACACACACACACACACTTACACACACACACACACACACACACTTTTTAAGACACACTCCTGCTGCACATTGGGGCCTGCCTGCTGTCTTCAGTCGCTCGTGTGTGTGTGTGTGTGTGTGTGTGTGTGTGTGTGTGTGTGTGTGTGTGTGTGTGTGTGTGTGTGTTGTGTGTGTGTGTGTGTGTGTGTGTGTGTGTGTGTGTGTGTGTGTGTGTGTGTGTTGTGTGTGTAAAACTGCAGCGGAGCAAGCCAGAGGTCTGCAGAAGATTCGTAAAGAAAGGCTGAAATCTCTCTCTCTCTCGCTCTCTCTCTCTCTCTCTCTCTCTCTCTCTCTCTCGCCCTCTCTCTCTCTCTCTCTCCACACACACAAACACATGCAAAGCAAACACCACGGCTCGCAATGTATTCCAAACAAAAACAAATCTGACACGTGTCAAACTGGAGCGCAGAGGAGAGCCAGAATATTCTGCTGCCACTGGGAGTACACGGTGAAAAGCAGCAGGGCCAGATGCGAGAGCTTTTGAGAAGAAAAAAAAAAAGAAGAAGGAAGAAGAAGAAAGAAAATCTCAAAAATGGAAGAAAACACATGAATTGTTGTTATTGCATGATACTGTGGAGTTTATTGCAATGCTGACATTAGAGGAAGTATTATTTGATAGCTCTCAGTGAGATGACCTGATGCTGTGGCGGTTTATAAACAGACCAAGTGAAGGTGTCTTCACAATAAATAACAATATATTTCAATTTAAGCAAAAAAAAAAAAACTGGTGATAATTTCAGATTTCACACTGTTGACACCTGCCACTGTACGACAAGCATGTGCACCACCAACCATAACATTATCACCACTTCCTCAGTATTGTGCAGCTCCAGCTTCAGCTGTGGTCGTTCCTGACTCTGAACTCTAGTAGAAATCTTATACAACACGTGGAGCTCAGTATATTCTATGCTGGTTATGAATGTTGGGTAAATATGAAACTTTTCATGTTCTTTACTTTGCGTTTTTAATCGCTTTCTCAATCATTTGAATAAATGAGTTATTTTTAATGTATTTAACTTTAGTAGTGTGTTTAATCTCATTTGTAAATACACCTATTTAAAATTGTCCATGGTTATAAGTCAGACGGGCTCCTTCCTGTGCAGAGTTTGCACTTTTCCCCCACTGTGCTTACAGTCTGTAGGTTTTTCTCTGGTCTTCGTCTCACAGTCCAAAAACATGTTTGATGGTAATTGGAGACTCTATGTTGCAACACAACTGCAAAAGTGTGTGTGTGTGTGTGTGTGTGTAATGCCGTCTTCACCCGTAGTCAGCAAGGATTGACTTCGACCCTGTGAGACCATAAGTTGAATAAAATGGTCTAGAAGAGGGATGTTTGTTGTAAAAGTAGGTAAATATGCGATTTGTGGGATCGATCCGTCCGATAAGATCCTGAGCCACCCAATTACCACCGGACCTGCAGGTTATTTTATTCTCTGCATCTTGCATTCAGCCGTTGTTTAAAATTGCACTGATATTTCCGAAAACTACACATAATCCTCGAGAGCAAAACATCTTCAAATCGCCAAGAAAAAAAAGGAAACACAAAATTTTTTTATTTAAAACTTCTCTTTGCGCTTTCGTTGGCTTCTGTTGTTTTAAATGAGATAATACGGATTAAAGGTTAAGATCCATAGCAGAGATGAACTGTAAATTAAAAGAATCTACTCAAACACATTAAAGATGAGTTAATTTAGCTGAAATTGTCAGCATGTTTTACTTGTTTTACTTGTTTTTTTTTTCTCGGAATACATACAGGGGGCTTATGGTGGAGACGTTTTTGATTTATTTAAGCCACAGTGAAAGAAAATCCATACTGTGTGGTCCGCTGACGGTTCTGATGTGCATTTTTCTTCCTCTGTGATCCGCCGGCTGCAAGCAAATCTCGACCAAGAAAGCTAATCTGTAGTGCAAATGAGTAGCAGCTGCTCATTTGGATGTGTGCAAGTGTGTACGTGTGTGTGCGCGCACACACAGAGGTAGTGTATGTTTCGCAGTGATATCATCATGTGGGGTGTGTGTGTGTGTTTGTGTGTAATGTCTCGCCAATATGCTGTCTGAGTGATGTCTGGTCTGTGTGGGATTGTGATATGGCTTGTTTCTTAGCTGTGCTCACAGTGTGTGGTGTGTGATGTGAGGGTGTGTATGTGAGGGTGTGTGTGTGCAGCTGACTGACCGCTGTAGAAACACACACACATACGCACGTACACACACACACACACATACATACAAAACCACACCGGGGTTGTTCAGAGTGTTCATCAGAAGATAAGCAGAGGAGACTTAATCACCTTCAGATGTGAGGGGGGCACTTCAACTTGTCCTGATATCCACACACACCACCTGACCCCAGTGTGTGTGTGTGTGTGTGTGTGTGTGTGTGTGTGTGTGTGTGTGTGTGTGTGTGTGTGTGTGTGTGTGTGTGTGTCAGGAGTGAGTCGAACAGTTTGACACTCCCCTTGAATTCCAAAGAAAAGAGGGGGGGGGGGGGGGGGGGGGGGGGGCATAATTTCAGGGCGATGCTTTTTTAAAATGTTTTATTGTACATCAATTTTAGTCTGAATTTCACTTTTCGCCGTGAACACTTGCTGTTGTGAAGCAGCTCTCATTACTAAAACAGGTCTGAGTGGCAATTTTGTGCAGCATCTGAGGTGCTGAACCATCAGAATTATTCAGTGACTGTAGTCTGTGGCCTTGAGGCCCAATCAATTCTCCCCACAGCTCCTTTTAAACAAAGTTGTATTTCTTTTCAATTTATGACAATGACAACATCCACTTTAATCCCAATGGTGCTTTTTTTTTCTTTTTTTTTGCTATGCTAACTTTTTCTTTCCCTCTTTTCTATCTCTTTCTTTCATTTCAAGGTTTTACATTGTCCTGCGCTGACTCACTACACCTGATTAGCCATGTTTTTCTTTATAAGTGGCTTTAAAAAAGGTGTTTTCCCTTGTAAATTTTAAACTATTTCGCCTCATATGTTAAGGTCACATTTGGGCCAGGTCTTTCTTTGTGCAGTTTACATGTTCTCTCCATGAAAGCATGGTTTTTTTTGTTTTGTTTTCCAGGTCCTCCGGTTTCCTCCTACAGCCCAGAAACATGCCTGTGAGTTTATCCGGTTATCTGAAATTACTGGTCGGTGTGAATGGAGTGTGCGCGTTTTATTTTAATACACAACATTTTGGGTTTTTTTTCTGTGTTTTTGCATGCTGTCCCAAGATCAATTTAAACATTTAAACATTTAAAAGACAATTAATATGTCAATGCACAAGGTCTAAACAGATTGACTACAAGACATGAATGCAGATTTAATCTCAAAGAGGAGAAACAGCTGGAAGAAATATATTTTATAAATTCATTCGTCTTCTGTGTCGGAGGAGGATTCTCCTCGTCCGGGAGCTGGAGCCTGGACACGTTGGACACGTTGCTCGTCCATCACACGGAAATCACACCCAACAAACGTTCACACATGCAATCAAACTCAAACCCGGCGTAGAGTCACCAATCTAGCCAACAAAACCTTCCTGGGAAACAAATGAACAAACATACAGCAAACACCGACACAGGAAGGCTTCGAATGCGGCGTTTTGAGGAGACAGTGCGAACCACTTCATCACAACGCAGCCGATAACAATAGGAATGTAAAATATTGAAAGAATACATGTTTCAGATGGTCAAAGACGAGACTGCACGGCGGTGCGGTGGTTCGCTCTCTGGACTCATAGTGAAAGCCTTTCCTCATGTGTGAGTTTTCTCTGGGGTTTATTTAAATCCCGATTTTCAAAAACATGCATTTATCACACTGCCGGTCTGAGTCAAGCTCCTGCTGCTACTAGTGCCTCTGACTTATTTCTGGATTTGGCTGTCGACCCTATTATCAACAAACTAGCTTGGTAATGTTGGCAGTGTGAGTTAGTGTTACCAATCAAAACCATTCAATATTGAGCAGTGGAGAGTTTTAACTGTTACCTGTGGCAACTGGTGACGGTTAGAGGATATACAGCTGTTTACCGTCCGCTCTCTTGCGGGTCAGAAACAACTCCTCCACGACCGTAAGTTTGATTTGTAGAATAAACCATCAGTGTGTCTCTGTGAGTCACACACAACCTTCAATGTGCGAGAAGTCCACTCAACCTGTTCAAACCTTTTCCTGCAGGGTGTATAAGTGGTTTTGCACTCGTGCACACGGGCGCCTGCTTAATATGTACCCCGGTCCCAGGTTTGCGATGGTAAAAGACGAGGCCGCTCTGGATTGAGTCGGTTTTCTCTGTCGAGGCGCACCTTGCGCAACACGCGGCGTTGAACGACTCCAGAGCCAGAGGGATTCGGGTGGACAAAGCGCTGGAGACTGTTCACGGGTACGTCGGGGAACGGTGAATTTATAAAAGGAAAAGGTGGAGACGAGGAGCGAGATTTGGCTTGCCGAGGTTCAGGCCACTTTAACAGGCACTTTAATGGCAGGTCTGACCAATTCTCCCGCCGGTGTAGGTGAACGTGCGTGCACCAATTTAGCCCGCGCCGTGCTGTCCTGTTCTTCTGTAACTGTGTGTGTAATGGAGTTAACAGCTGGACACCACTTCTTTTCACATAGCCCACTCGCGTGCTTTTTCGGTAGCGCCTTTTTTTTTTTTTTTTTTCCCTTCTCTCTCCTCCTTTCCTTTCGTTTCTCTCCTTCGTTCTCTCATTTCCACAGTGATAAGTTAAAGCGGCTTGTTTTACCTCTCTGATGTGTCTATCAAACAACAGGCTAATCTGCGAGTCATTACTGAGACAGGGGACAAATAAGTCTGCACATTTCTACGGAGAGAAAGAAACAGCCTTCACTAGGTTTTCACTGAAGTTTTAATGGAATCAGAAGTGTAGATAGTTGTAGAGTGTGGACTTTGTCCGACGTTTAAAACATTAAATTTTCTGTGTTTTTTCCATGCAGTTCCAACTTATATAAAATACTACGCAAATAAATGATAAGCGGTTCCTCCCGTTATTTAAAGCTTATGCAATAAGTAACGCCTTCAGATTGACTGACGGTGTGAATCTGTGTGTCAGTGTCTTTCTGTGTAAGCCATGCAACAGGCTGGAGACCTGTCCAGGTGTACCTTTTCGCCTCTGACGGCTGAGACTGGTTCCAGTCCAACCTGAGCATGGGTAGAGTGGGATTATAGGACACAGAGACATTGGTGAAATTCAAAGCGCTCTTCCGGAACAGGACTGACCTCCCGTGCTCAACATATGTACAGTATACGACAGAAAAAGTGAGGGAGAAATACAAATAAAGCAAATGCTGGATGGCTGAGCCCGAGACAAGGATTGAATCAGTTCAACGACGCTTCAAAGAAATGCAGATGATCAATGAATGAAACTGTTGTGTGAAAAATGTGAAAAATAAAATATGTAAAGCTCCACGACAGTTGTGTTCAATCCTGGTAAGGGACGGCTCCGATCCTGCTGCAGCTCTGTGTCTCCAGTCCATCACAGGGCCACTTTGTCTCGACTCATAAAGATTATATATATTGGACATGTCAGTGTAATCACATATGGTCTTTATGAGATGTGTGATAATTGTTTGAAATGGAGTCTTTGCACAGGGAGTGTGAGGCTGTGGGTAGCGCTCGTGTTTCACAGATCATCTCCAGGTAGAGGATGGTCTCGGGGGGCTTTTTTTGTGTCGAGTTTGCATGTTTGCATTGTTTGAGGTTAAACTGTGAGTCTAAAACTGTCTGTTACTGTCTGTAACTGTATGTTCATGAGAGTGTGTCTGTCCGTTACTCTGCGTTTGGCCTGTGATGGACTGGTGACCTTCCCAGGGTGTAACCGGGGTCAACTGGGATTATGTTCAAACGTGTAAACAAATGTAGACACAAACTGTACCTTGGATAAGTGAGTGGTCTGTGTATTTACACTCTCAGCCTCAAGTCCTCACTAAAGAAAACACACCTTTAACATCAAATCCTACAAAAAACATCACAAACGTGTCGCAATTCTGACGCTCGCCATAGGTATCGGGGATGTTGGACGTGTGTTCAGTGGATTGGAGTGACGCAACTCATATTTCCTACCTTCATGTGAACTTCCCAGACCTGAGCGTCGTACTGCTGGTGTTGAGACACGCAGAGTCCGGCCTGCTGCGCCAACCGACAGAACAGTGGCAGAGTTTCACCGCGGAGTGGAGCGAACACCAGCGCCGTGCCCTGAACGGGAAACAGGACGACGATGAGGCCGGACAAGTGGGAGATTATAGTCCAGAAGACTATCTGTGGGACACTTTGCACATTCTCTCACTTCTCTTTCAACATCCATTTGTTTAGCTTTTGAACACAAAGAGGAGGAAATTCTGCACATGCTGATTTTTTGTATTTTTTTTTGTTTTTTTACCCTGAAGGTACATATTAGATGATAAACTAAACCGAAAGCACAAAGTAAAAGCTAATCCGATCAAACCTGTAAAAACGAACACGCATGCAGGTGTGACTGTGTTCGGTTTATGAGGGATTGTCTGCTTGAAGTGTCGATATCGGCGCGTGTGAGCGAAGGAAGGAAGGCGTGCGTCGGCGCACACGCATCGCAGACGTCCCGGAAAATGCTAAGAGGATTACAGACAGGTTCAAAGTTTCTTTGAAATCCTTCAGCTTTGGTTTTTATTTCATGTTGATCGTGTTATTATTGTTTTAATTAAACGGAGCAAAGAGGAACGCTCGCACAGTCGCGCGCGCACGGCGAGACGCACACAATGGCGTTCACAATGACAACACGCGGGCTGAGACGACACAAAGACAGCGGGCGCAGCAGGACCACTCCGTTTGATAGAGGATTTCTCATCTGGATGTTCGGTAGCATTTCCCCCCTCGAACCCGACTCTCTGACTAAAAAAAAACGCAACAAAAGCAAAACAAACGGACAAAATTCCTGTCGGCACTAATCAGCTGATTAAGGGGATCCGGCCCACCGGATGGGCCACCTTTGTCAGAAACAACAAATTAGTGCCATTAGATGGGAGAATTAATTGCTTTGTTAATTGTTTAATCAGCTTAGCAAATTATTAAATATTTGGCAAAGCTTGTTGTGGCAGCGGCGGTCTGATGGCCGACACTCAAATCATATTAGCCCCGGAATTATCTCCGCTGGATTAAAGGGAGGGAGACACGAAGGCAGACTTAACGCACAGATGTACAACAACGGCCAGATGTCACGTCCCTCATTTTGACAGCGTCGCCACTGGAGTCTCCGAGAGTTTGTTTTTTTGTTTTGTTTTTTTGCTGGTAAGCACTTTTCTGCCACAACTGGGTTTCAAACCTGTGTCAGGCGTTATGGTGAAAGTTCACGGAGTCAATCTAACAACGTCATGGACACACGTTGTATAAAAACGGAACAGGTATTGGTCCCCGGCGACAATACCTGCATTTTAAGAAATTCGGGACATTAAACTAAAATTTGCACAAACGTGTAGAGCAAGAGTCTAAAGATTTTAAGAGTTTAAAGGGAATCAATCGCACGAATTGCGGTCAATAAGTTAAACTAGTTTTCTTATTCACATTCTTGATCCTCCCTGTTTGCCTCCGCCCGCCCTTCCTCCTCACTTCTCCACCTCCTCCTCCTCCTTCCTATCTCCTTCCCTTCTCTGCCATCGTCCCCGCTTTTTAATAAACAGATATTCCCCATACCAGGCTGGCCTCTATACTTAAAATGCACCCCTCTTCCCTCAGATGAATAGAAATCTCAACCCTATCTCTTCCAGCCTTTTGCTTTTTTCTCCCCCATTTGCTTTGGCTGTCGCAGCGTGGGGTCTTATCGGGAGGCCAAAAGGGAGAAGTTGCCTCGGATTTATGATTAAGGGAAGGGAAGGGAAGAGGGAGGCAGAGATCAGAGCAATGCATTGAAGTTGCTTATAATAAGCATTAAAGCATTACATGATATTAATCCTGTCAGACTATTAGTGTGTATAGGGCTTGGGGCAAAGCCTAATTATGATTGAGGAGAGAGGGAGGTGGTTTAGCGGAAAAGGGATAAGCACAGAGATATACAGTAGACACACCGCGGCGAAACGCCGGCGCACACACTTACGTTGGGTCGCAGTAATCTCCTTATGGCATCAACCAGGCTGGCTCTGTACTGGTCGAGAAACAAACTGAGAGGAGAGGGAGAGTCGGGTTAGAATGCGTTTCGTACGATAGCAGCAGCAGATAAAGCGGCAGGCTATTTATTTTTCCTTTGTTTACAAATAAATCCGCCAACAGGAAGGGGAGAAAAACAATTTGCATGAGTAAGATGCTCTTCCTTTTTTATGTTTGCTGCCGAGTTTCTGTGGCCGTTCGCCTCGGAGGCGGGCGAGAGGAATGCAGAGCAGGAGAAAAGCCAACGCGCACAGATAGCATCACCTACAGTAAACACGCTCCGGTGTAGACATGCACACTTTCACTGAGAGGCCGGGATCGATACCAGGAGTGTATGCAAAAAAAAGGCTTGCATAATGATATATGAAAATCGACAGCCCCCTAGAAGAACCACAAATAATTAGTTTAGAGGGAAACACACTTGCTGAATTTTTACGTTTTTGTGGAAGAACTTTTTAGATGTTTCACAAATGCTAAGAATTGTGTTTTTTAATCCTGACATGTCAGAAACGATAAAACTCAAGTATTCTTTGTCTACATTGTTTCAAAAATCTCAGATTATCTTTTTTTTATTGACTTTATTGAATACATGTTTAAAGTTGAAGGTAGAAGAACCTGGCTGAGAACAAAAAATGGAGGAAAAAAACCCCCCCAAAACACCAGAATTTGTTTGCAGGCGACGGCTGAAGTCTCGCTTCTGCTGTAAACCAGCATCTTAAATTGGTCACCTGAGATCCTGCATTCTTTCTCCAGTGTACATGAATCAACATAAAGTTAGATTCTTAGAAATAATTTGGGCCCATGAGCCAGAAACAATAAGTGGGAGGAGCTAAAGACGTGAATTTTAGTTGTTAGACTTCATGAAAACAAAAAAAATCCTTACTTATATTACATAACATTATTGCAAACTGCAGTGGATTTGACACTTAAAGCAGCAGCGGGAATTATTTTTGCTCAGGGGGATTCCTTTTATTACTCAATTTATTTTCATTCTCCAATTTGAAAAGCCTCGAATGACCACACACACACACACGCGCACACACACACACACACACACACACACACACACACACACACACACACACACACACACACACACACACACACACACACACACACACACACACACACGCACACACACACGCACACACACACTGTGAAGTCCAAATCGGCTCTACTCATTCAAAACACCTGTCAATCAACCCACAATCGCAAAATGTAATCAATTACATAAGTAAGTAGTCCACTGACAGTGTGTGTGTGTGTGTGTGTGTGTGTGTGTGTGTGTGTGTGTGTGTGTGTGTGTGTGTACCTATTATCACAGATGACAGTGGGGTAATTTGACTAAAATGCAGCAATACAGTGCAGATTTGACATAATCCTGCACATCCGTCCAACTGGCCGGTGGAGAGGCAATCTGGACGCCACCTTCCAATCACACCGTCTGACCTCTTGACAAAAAAAATCATCCAAAATCCTCTGATCCCAGGAAAAGACAAGCAGCATCTGCATCGCCACTCATAAACACACGCAGATGCCACTGCTGCGTTTGCGCGTTCATCCATTAAAAGTCACACAGTTGGAGAATTTCCGAGGAGCGCGGCTCCGAAGTTGTGAGCGAAACCAGGATGTGCGCTACGCACGTGTAAGTTTATTTTTCTACCACATCCAGGCAGAGGTGTGGAGTTTATTTGACTTGAAAGGTGAGAGGTTTCTGTTTGGTTTATTTTGCCACAGATATCAGTTCACAGGAAAGTGAGTGGCAGGGAAAACAAGGAAGTGAGCTTGCTGGGCGGAGGCGACGGCTGAAACGCAAACGCTCGCACACACACCGAGGCCAACGGGGGGACAGGGGGCCATTCAGAGGCCACGGGGCGAGAGAGAAAAAACAAGCTGCTGCAGGTAATGACAAAGGCTTTACAGAGCTAAATATTTCTGAAAGCGACATTTGTCTTTTAATCTTTTGCTTTGGTGCATTTTAGAGCCACGTCAGTGCCTCAACCAACACCCGACAAAAGCTGTAAAGCACCAACACACTTTAGCTTTATGTTATTTTCCTTCAATTTCAATAAAAGTATATGAACGGTGTTACTTGTTTACTTCATGGCATGTTTTATTTTTCCCCTCCATACGAGCCTAAAACCGGTCAGTTCTCATGTCACTGTGATCAATTTGGACATCTCACAGTCTGCTTCACCCTTTTAACCGGCGTTCACGGTTTCATGGTGTTTGACTATGGCAGTTATAGACTCCCAAATTGAGTGGGCTTCCCCTTTAAGGTCACCTCCAACTCACCCAGACAGTCGGAGGCCTATTGTCTCACGCCGGCCCCTCCTTACCGGGACAGCCCAGTGAACTCCAGTCAATACAGACCAGAGGTCAAAGTGCAAAGCGGGCGTATGTGTGTGTATATGTGTGTGTGAGTGTGAGTGTTTGGGTTTGTGCAAAGAGCGCTGTTGCTATATTTGTCCGCTTCCACACGTATGTGAGGGTATAGGATGTCGTCAAGGCTGCAGGGGTGAGACTGGAAACAAATGACATCATTCAGGCCAGTTTCCCCAAGTTAGGTTTACAATTTTCATGCTTTTAAAACACAACGCATCTGTGCACACGACGAAGAGCGTGCATTTTGATAGGTTTTTGGGTTCTTACTGGTCGGCACCCATGTCTCAACCATGAAAAAAAAAAAAAAATTCTGTCTAATTTAAACCATATAACACATTTTGGAACACAGATATGAATTACTTCAATAAACAGTTTTTTGTTCTATTCTAACATTTTTCTTTTCACAACAGATTTCATATTTCCGTTGCTATTTTGAGGCAATTTACATTATTATCTCTCACCACATGTACTGCCACGTCGAAACGAAGCTACTTGAGAAATAAAGAAATAAAACAACACAATAACAGCATGACAAAGCCGTGAAGTGTAATGTGCTAAATGTGTTAACCTTCACCCTTTTAAAAAGACGGTTGATCCCCAAACTGTTGTCCAGCGCCAAATGCTCTCTAATTCTCATGTTACCAGAGGCAAAGTGTTGCTGCGATAATTTGATCAACTTTATCAACAGCGACGACGCGTTTGCTAAAAGAAAAGAAAGTAGATTAGTATATAAACATTTAACACTTTAGGGTTGCAGCATGAGTCTGACATACAGAACAAAAGTGACATAATGCAGGTCATGAAGACGGAAAGGGCAGAGAAAGAGAGAAAAGTGTATTTACACAAATAAACTCTCTCTCTCTCTCTCTCACACACACACACACACACACACACACACACACACACACACACACACACACACAAACAGGGCTTTATCTCATTGGCCACACATGCACAGCTCTTGGAGAAGACAGACATCCCAACATCCCAGCCAAAGATTCCTCGCCACCCACATGCCCACTGCAGGAATCCCTGTCTTTCTCCGTCTGCCAGACGAACACAAACACAGAAATATGAGGGGGCACACCACATTATTGCAACCAACTGCCACTCCTATGAGTCACTTTTGGTGGGCACGCGATATCTCCCACCGCCATGACATGACCACCAGGTTTGTCCTGGTTTCACGTTGGACAGAAATCCTCGTCGGTGCCTCGTAGACCCACGCGTTAAACAACATTACAGTGGGACTAAATAAGTACAAAGTGAATGATGTTTTTTTTCTGCTTTCAGAATTCTCTTTTGATCACAAGCTTTCCCCTCATCTTTCACAATTTTGTATTTTTATTTTTGTAGCAAGGCCTACTGCCTACACTCTGTACATAGGAACACGGGGAAGGACGAGGGAAGTCGATATGAACAAGGACCGAAAAGAGAAAGAGGGAAGAGAGGCATATAGAGGTGAACCGAAAGAAAAATGAGAGACAGATGAAAGCGGCGGAGGAGTAGACGGATGGCTGGACGGACGGATGGTGACCTGTGGCAGTATTTCTGCCAGCAGCGACACTGATTTGGCCAAATTGCGTACAAACGCTGACTTCAGACCTCTGCTTCCATTATTCTCAGCCGTTGCATGAGGCAGGTCACGGAATCTCATTTGAGTGGTGCGGTCCCATAACTTTGTGGGAAGCGCCGGAACAATGACGGGCTGCGGCAGCGTAGCCGACCGACCGCGCGTGCAGAATATTCAAAGATGGCCGCCGGCAAAACCATCAAACTCTTCACCTTTTCTTGCTGCCCGTCTCTCGTCTCTTCCCAGCGGTGGCGTCCACCGCTGCCGGTAGGAGCTACAATTAATCGGAGTGGAAGTTGCGTTGTTGACCTTTTCGCAGGTGATCATCACAATGACGCGCCCATTAATCGGTCAGCCATCACTCTTTCAACCACCGCCACTGCAATTATCACACAGCCACTCACTCGCGTACACACCGCGCGGGAGAGATAGCAGGGAAAATGTCCGTCCCGCGACATACAGGGGAGACAAATGGAGACAAACCCGACTTGCGGCTTATTCCATTCTCACACTATCTCCATACAAACATGTGCATATATACCGGTCCGCCGTAAAATATCCTCTATTAGCTGTGTGCTCTTTTTCTCTCTCCGGGTGTTGTACCTGACTATTACTTGTAATGACCGTGACATTAAAATAATGATAACGGTGTTTGCTAATGCTGCACTTAGCGCACATGCACACACTGGTGCAGAAAGATACACTCAAGTGCTTTTTTGCCGCAACCAACCGGCTCGTCCATCTGTGTCGGGGAGTGCGTGCACGTGCACGTGACCATGTGAGTAATGTGAAGCGTAAATGCCACCGCTCGCTCACCTGGAAAAGTTTACGGCTCGGAAGAAAGAGCTGATGCCTCCACGCCGGCACTTTGACTCAAGGCTCCTTGGAAATGTGCAATTTTAGTGAAGTGTAGCACGGCCGCACATTTCCGCAGCATTGTAATTGTTTCCACTCTCGCCTCACGATGGAATATTGCCAGTTTTAGGCTGCACATTCTCCCTGTGGGGTGCAACGCCGCCGGAGCGTCGAGAAGCGCTCGTCAGCTTTAGGCCGAACTGTGTTGAGCTTCCCCGAGGAGCCCGAGGGGAGACGCATGAATAAAACTAGAGCGTCACTCGGTAGAGCGCAAACCGTCGCCAAACGCCACATTTGTTTGCGAAACCCAGTTAGCATCGCCGTTAGCGCATATCGGTCTCCATGGCAGCAGACACTGATCTCCTTCGATCTCCACCCCGAAGTGCCTCACCCATCCCCTTTGTATGTTTTTTTTTTTTTTGCAGTTTTTTAGGGGATTTATTCGAAAGCGGTGAGCCGCTAACGTCCCAACATCTAATCGATTGGTGCTTTGGATGATGACAAAACCATCCCTGGAAATTTTATGCAATTCGGGTGAGTGGTTTTTGCGAAAAGTTGTTATAAATGCATACATACAACCCATTTAATAAATAAGTAAATAAAGCTCTTCAGTGGCCTTCACTAATGAAACGAGAAGAAAACAAACTGCTCCTGATTGAGGACAGACGTTCACTTACCTGACACGTTCCCACTACAATAAGAAATGGAAAAACCTCCCGAGATATAACAGATGGACTTTTTTTTTTTTTTTTTTTTGTATTTGATGGGCAAATGTCAAATAAACATGTAAATGCTCCCCAATGATACAGAGTACGACAGTCAGCAAAGGGCAAAACACACAAACACTTTCAAATTCCTGCTATGAAGGAGAGCAAAAAAGAATTTTGTGATTCTTTACGGACAATTCACAATCTTTCATGGATAATTCTTACCTTTCTTCATATTTACTCTTGCATGGCATTGGGCATGGTTTGCCTCTTTTCTCACACTGTACACTTGAGTGATAAAATACTATGTAATTCCTGATTGGTCTCAAGATCTACATTTCAATGAACGATGGGCTAATTGTTATGTTTATGTTGCTCCATTTCTCCATTTCCATCTCCATTTCGACTCCTCCCTCCCTCCACCCTCAACTCTTTCTTTATCTTAGAGAGTCTCCTTCCTTGTCAAGGCGCAATTATTTGCAATTTGCCTAAGTCATCCATTTGCTGGGACACCAAGCATGAAAACGAGGCAATTTGGTGTAAAATGGAGGCAGGCCGGCGCCGGAGCGTATGTATGCGTGTGTGCGTGTGAGCATGTGGACGAGGCAGGGGAAGGTCCAGGGGCCGGTGGGGGGCCGCGTGAGGACTGTCATGCAAAAGTGAAAATTAATGTCATGGACACACATGCAGAGGTAAATCGGTACGCCTCAGTGTGTGGGTGTGTGTGTGTGTGTGTGTGTGTGTGTGTGTGTGTGTGTGTGTGTGTGTGTGTGTGTGTGTGTGTGTGTGTGTGTGTGTGTGTGTGTGTGCTCACCAGTCCGCACACATGATGACATCGAAGTGGCCCTCCAATGCTGAAATGTCCATCTCACAGTCCCACCTCACCACCCTGTAACACACACGTGAAAGAGACAGTCACAGGAGAAACGCCACATTGAGCTAAAGATTTGGACGTGTTTTTATATATATATTATTTTTATTTTTTTCCACTTCTGTTCCACTGACACCTCTCTCTCTCTCTCTCTCTCTCTCTCTCTCTCTCTCTCTCTCTCTCTGTCTCCCTCTCTCTCTCTGACACCCGCTGTTTTTCCGCTTTAGTAGAGACCCAGCGAGAGGGGAGGCATGTCCTCTGTGAGGTAAAGACAGGACGCTTCAGACACTTGACATTTATACCATGTGAACACACACACACACACACACACACACACACACACACACACACACACACACACACACACACACACACACACACACACACACACACACACACACACACACACACACACACACACACACACACACACACACCATCAACTCCCACCGAGAGGTTGTATTTTTTCCCAGGAAATCCTTCCTATACACCTTAACTCTCATTAAAATTGCCTTAAAAAAAAAAGTTAAATATCATTAAGCATGAGAATAACTAGATCATTTGGAGGTACGACAAGTACGAGCGATCACATTTCAAGTCAACACAGTGAAGCCAGAGTCATGTTGTTGCCGTTGTCTGGTTTCCTCTTTGACCACCACGGTTAAAACTTTACTCATGTCTTCCTCAGCTTTCAGTCCCTCATTTTGCAAAGACAGTTAGAAATACGATAAAGTCTTCTGAAGTTTGCGTGGTACGTTCTTGCTTCGCCGTTATCGGGTTCGGCCGCCGCCGCCTGCTTTGAGGGGAGCCGAGCGTTTCTCTCCCGTCTCTTTTTCCACACCATTTTCCATCCCTCTCTTTCACACTGCCAGGCAGATTGGGGGATTATTAATTAGGCATTATTAACACTCAGTAAACAAAACATTAGGCCTCGCTAGAAACACAATCTCAATTCACAGCGGGAGGCCTCTGCACACGCACACACACGCACGCACACACACATGCATGAATGTGCAGACACCATCACACACCGTGCCCCTCCCTAGCCATCCCCTTGTACAATCACATCGTGCCCTTCGCCCTCTCTTGCAGCGCAGAGATGACAGCAGGCATAATCTGAAAAGAAAACAATCAAAGTAATGTAGCCTAATTATACGTTTACTTTTTCACTCCATCTTCCACTCACTTAGTGTGCAGGAGCGAGAGACGGAGCGGAGAGGAGAGGAAGGCGAGCAAAACAGGCAGTCGGTGGAAAAATGCCTTTTTTGAGACAGGCACAACAATTAAGCATGTTTTAGTCTGTCTTTGAGTGTGAAGTGTGACTGTGTGAGTGTGTGTGTGTGTGTGTGTGTGTGTTACTAGAAAGTTCCTTCAATAGTTCCTGGGTGAGGAATCCTTTTCAAACGGGTCCATTTTTCCTTTAATATCCTCCTTGCAACGGTTCACACTCACAGAATTGTATTTTTGCAAAATGAATCTGACACTTGAAAATGAATTTCCTGAAAAGACGACGTTTCATCAAGGTCAAATCTGCACCGTGACTTTATCTGAAGTACGACTTGTGACACCAGATGCTATGCGTCTGAAGTTGGCTCAGTGACTTCACATACGCTCCTTCAAGCGGAGAGTGTCACGCATCAGCTGTCACGTTTCACAATATCCATATCTCCTCCAGGATTTCCATACAGTGAGAAAAATCTGTCATACCTGCGCACTAATAATAGACGAAGAGCACCTAAGACACCGTAAAGCCCCTTTTGTAAATCCCTTTAAAACATATGGCTGCATTAATGCACACAATGGTTTGCACTTTAACCCGGCACATTTTCAGTCCCCAGAAATGTTACAGCAGAAAACAAAAATGGACGCGACGAGAAAGCCGTCTCACCTGGAGGACACGCTCGTCGACCCAAACTTTCCCGCTTGCCTGTTTTTCTCGATGAGCCCTCGGACGTCTGAAGCATAAAAGTCAAGGATTCATGACACAAACACATGATGCAAATGTGGCAAGCTGAAGAAAGCGGGGTTTTGTAGTGGTTGCACAGGAAATGCCGCAACAGAGCAGACTTGCTTCCAAGTATTTCTTAAATGTAGTTTAAAAAAAAACAAAAAACTGTCTGAGCAACATTTGGAATTTTGTAACTGTTTTTGTTGGACTGAGGGGAAAAAAAAATCACTCAGGTAACAAGAAACTTCAAACTGCGGACCATCTCTCTACACCATACCAAGCTTCAGGTTTTTCTCTGTGTAGAATATCATCTTGCAAAAGAGTTGCATCAAGAAACGCGGGGATTAAGATCCACTTAAAGTGAAACCACACATGGAAGACAACCACATGAGGGAAAGCGTGAGTGAGCAGCAGAGATGATCTCCAGGGACAGAAAGCCGGTCTGCTGAAGCAGATCACAGCAGATTTGAGCTGGATCAATGGGGAGGCTTTTAACCACAGATACAAAAACTCACCGTGTCCCCTCATATGCATACACCGCACACACGCACACACGCACACACACAGACACGCACGCACGCACGCACGCACGCACACACGCACACACACACACACACACACACACACACACACACACACACACACACACACACACACAGACAGGGTGATTGATGTCAAGTTGTCTATTAATACACTGGCTTGTGGAGTTGCAAAGCAATTCAATTAGGATTTCCTTGTCTCTAAAGCCTGCAAAGAGCTGAGACAAATCCAATCGACAAAGACAGAGAGAGAGAGAGAGAGAGAGAGAGAGAGAGAGAGAGAGAGAGAGAGAGAGAGAGAGAGAGAGAGAGAGAGAGAGAGAGAGAGAGGGAGAGAGGGAGAGTGAGAGCAAGAGAGAGAGAGAGAGAGAGAGAGACGTGATTAGTTGATAGATGGATTGATGAGTCATAGATGGAGAGTTAAATCAAAGGTGGCTCCTGTACACACACACACACACACACACAGACAGAATTCTGAGCAGATTAGCAGAGAGACGTACATATCAATGCGCGCTGACACGCGGGCGGACAGGCACACCTGTGCATGAGTGTGTCATGCATAGGGATGGCGGGCCGAAGAGCAGAGCAGCTTATAGTAATCTCATCACCATCACACCAGTAGGGGAGAGGTCAGCACAAGCACAAACACATACACCAGTTAAAAGCACACAAACACACACACACACACACACACACACACACACACACACACACACACACACACACACACACACACACACACACACACACACACACACACACACACACACACACACACACACACACACACACACACACACACACACACACACAAATAAAAGTGGAAAAGACCTGAGTATTATTGGACATTAAAGTGGAAGAATGTTTGCTCCCATCACTTGAAGTAGCAGCCAATGACATGCATCAATCATTCTTAATGGAACATTTCAATTGATTCCCAACATTAGTGTTCAAGGTCACAGCAACAGGCTCTCGGCTCTCTGTGGTGTGTATGTGTGTGTGTGTGTTTCCGCCCTACAAATGAGGTCAACAACTTCTGAGGAAAGAGGGAAAAATCTATTCCCTCAATACATCTCGATGTCATGTGTTCGCGACTTGTTCCTTGCAGATCCTCTCATGTGTTTCACTGTATAAAACTGGACCCTATCGCAGCCCACCATCTCCTCCCATTGTAACGCAAGCCGCACAATAAGGCCATGCAAGATAAACAGCGGCCATTAGCAGAAAGGCGAAGACCAACAGCTTCCACAGCAGGAGGAAATACCGCACAGTGTCTGCAGAGTATGTGAATGGGGCCAATTTGGCAGAGCCAGACCAAATTATGTCTTTCTCAAACCTCCCTTTTCTTTCTGTGTGTGTTCGATCCATTCCCGCTATGATTTCACTTACAATTCGCTCTATGTGTTTGTTCTGAGAAACAAAGCGCTCGGTCAATGGTGCATTGTTTGTGTGCCCAAGTGTGTGTTTGCGTGTGCGTGCGCGGCTCCATAATGTTATTGTTTGGTCTTATTGTGATCAGTAAAGGAGCATTGTAGCCAGCTGAGAGAGAGATATTGTAAGCAGAGCTAAATATGGAAGTGCCATATCGGTCAATGGGGAAGAAATGTGTATTTATATTTCCTGCTTTTGTGAAACAGCTCTACCAAGTCAGAGATTCTTTTTTTTTTTTTTCTTCCCCTTTCTTGCCTGTGTAGTTTTTTCTCAGTGAATGAATCCAGATCTGAAGAGAAGAGGGAAAAAAAAGAAAGGACAAAAATGACAAGAATGATAAATGGAGATGGATGACTCGAGAGAGAAAACAAGAGGCAATCAGACAGGGAGAAGTGAAAAGCGGGTAGTAAAGAAGAGTAAAGGTTTCAAAGTGACAGATTTGATCAATAACCCGCTCAGACAACAAATAGTGGACTAACCCACAAAAAAAAACAAAAAAACAACTCACCTAAAGATTTGTCCTAAAAACTTAATTATAGGGCTAAAACCTTAACCACACACAAAAACATTTTAAACAAACCTTGATTGTTCCTTCTTCTTGCTTCTAAAATGCTCATCAAGCCCGAACCCTAGCCTCGGCATTAGATGAAGTCTCAGACAAAATCTGACAGGATGGCAATTACTGTGCTCTTAACTTGGCATTGTGGGCAGCTGGGATTGGTAGATGCCATGTTGAGCACGAGTGCTGGGTATTTGTCACTGTGGGTGCCCCATCTCCTCTTTCGGCTCGAGATAAAAGAGGGGGACGGCTATTCTTCCACACTCCAGTCCAATCTCAATCTGATTTCACAAGTGTGTGAAGGTTACAACACTTAGTCTACTTTCTGCCTGTGACGGCGCTTAGAAAAGTCACTGTACGGCGACGAGGACCATAAATCAGATGGAGATTGAATTCCGATCGCACGTTTCAAATTCGCTTCGATGTTTAACAACAGCCGACATCATAGTATACGGCCAAGTAAGCACAAGTTAAAATTAGTACCGCCAAGTCGTTGAATAGTTTGTTTTAGAGAAGTTTTTCTTTAAAAAAAACAAAAACACCTGTGAGTTTTAAAATCTGCATCCATTCAAACAGTTTCCTGCTAAAAATGTGTCCAACCAGTGACAATAGAGCCTCAAACCAGCTTGCGAGGGTTTATTTGCTCCAACAAATGTAAATAAAGCAAAAGAAATTAACATCACCCCGATACAAAAACTCAAAAAGGCTTATTTTTTTAGTTTCTTCACCAAGTGTTGCATTAAAAAAGGGAATGCGGGTTTCTGATATTTACCTGTGCCGCCCTATTTAATGACTTTTAAAGTGTAAAAGAAAGAAAATGCAGCAAAGTTATCCAACGACTTTGTTTGCTCACCATTTTCAAGACGTCCCAAAAACAAACCTGTGACATCCTCTAAAGTCCTACTTGTTCAATAGCGAGCAAATAACGAGCATGTGAAAGACTGTTAATGTGCTTGCATGCATAGAAACCCATTCAAATGCCAGGGAATGAGCGGTATGTGTGGACAAATGTAGAAAAAGAAGAATGCGTTTCCAATCTCTGAATTTCAAGCACGTGAAAACTGAAAACAAATTCAGGGCTTTCATAAGTGATGTCTTAGATTTTAATTAAAATACCTCACGTATTGTGTCATTCGTAACGTGTTGATTTAACACGTCACATAAATGAAGCCCCGTCTGATTCTTATCAAAGGGGATGCACAATCAAACAAATTGTCTACTTCAAACACAGGAAAGACAAAAAAAAAAAAAAAGATATTCAGAGAAACACATCCATATGCACCCAGATAAGTAAAATTGTGAGCGAGAGGAGCGAGGCAAGAGATGGAGAGATAGAAAGAGGAGCAGAGAGGACGATGAAAGGATACTCTGAATGGACTTCTCATTCCCATCTGATAGCAGAACTTCCTTCACGTCAGCACAAATGGCAACCTGAGAGAGGCGGGACAGAGGAGAGAAATGAAACAACACAGAACAAAAGAACAAACCCAAAAGCACTCTTAGATGGAGCAAACATCTGAAACACACACACACACACACACACACACACACACACACACACACACACACACACACACACACACACACACACACACACATACGCGCGGGTGCGCGCACACACGCACACGATAATGACATAACCATATCTACAAAGCTTCACTCTTGGCAGCCCGGCCCGCCCCGCCCTTCCTCTCCATTGCTCCCTCTCCTCTCTGCCATTTCCCTCTCTATCTTCACCCCATTTTTATGTCTGCATTATTTTAATCATTCAATCAAATCAGTCAATACTTTTATCATTGTGGCTAGCGGTGGGGGCTGCTATCTTGCTATCACTCTGTTCAGTAATTGCATTGTGACAGGGGATGATGGCAAGCGCCGAGCCTTTTCATTTGACGCTGGGTGTTTATCAGGCCGAGCCATCACTCCGTTCGCCGCTGTCACTCTGCACTCGGCTCGCCAGGCCTGCCTGATGCCCTTCATATAACTTTGCGGCGCAGACTGCGAGAGGCGAGGGGAGAGAGAGAGGGAGGGAGACGGCGGGATGGGAAGAAAGCTCCGGCGCTGCGTCCCCCCCCCCCCGCGCGACGCCGGTGTAGATAGAGCGCTGTGTGCATTGCTATAACCTCGTCTTTTCACGTTCTCCTTTCTTTTTATATCAGCGAGTGTGTGTCAGCCTGTCAATTTCTGTTGGAGCGTGTGTGTGTGTGTGTGTGTGTGTGTGGGGTGGGGTGGGGTGGGGTGGGGTGGGGTGTGGGGTGGGGTGGGGTGGGTGCGTGAGTGCAAGTTGTCATTTCACATAGAAAATATATGAATTCAAAATGTTAAGTGTTTTAAAACGGATTAAACACACATGCTGTTACAAACAAAGCGCACATGTTCACACCCTGAAGGGTGTGTGTGTGTGTGTGTGTGTGTGTGTGTGTGTGTGTGTGTGTGTGTGTGTGTGTGTGTGTGTGTGTGTGTGTGTGTGTGTGTGTGTGTGGGGTCCCGCCATCTGCTCAGAATGAGGGCTGGGGCCTTCGGGCCGGACCGGATCATACAGCTGAAAGCTCAAGAGCGCCAATCTGACAACCCATTAGCGGCATCGTGTCGCCCGCCACCACGGCACCAGGTTACACACAAGTTAGTTAGTTGGTTCGTTCTGCGGGCCTGTGGGAGGTCATTGATTCAAACCCAACCACACACACACACACACACTAACACACACACTGACTGTATGCACGGTCGCCGTAGCACCAGAGGAGTCGATGTCCGCTGTTGTTTTACTCCCATCGAGTGAAACTAAAATACAATCTATTACCTGGAAATGTCTCCTCATTCGTGGGAAGGTAACATCTGCTAATTAGCACAAAACACAAATTGCAGCTGAGAAGTATTTGGCCGCAAACCAAAATATTCTGCAAATTGAAATTTTGACCCGATGACTGAACACGAGGGTCTGTACCCAATTAGTTGGAGATTCAATCCAGACATTCATATCCAAGCCAAAAACAGTGGACAACACATGAAAATACTCATCACACTTTGCTTAAAGTAGCCGAGTCTTTGTCGAAGTGATGAAGAATTGTGAATTAAGGTGAGGAGAGTGCAAATTTAACACATCAGAAGATACCTAAGGTGATAGTCAGGAAAGACAAACCTGGCCGTACATCATTGAGTACGTTGTTGAGTAATTTACAAAAAAAAGCACATAACTTGGCAATATGACAACAAAGAACACTAAATATGAAAAACAAGATGTCATTGACAGTATTTTTATATGTATGTTCAGGCAGGTTTTTTTCAAATTCCCTCCTATTTGTACTAGAAATTCGCCGACCAGGGGCATACACTAGATCAAGCAATGCAGATACACATTATGTGAAAGTCTACCAAAATAGCACCCACTTTATTAAGGCAGCAATTTTTCCAATCACTGAATCATTTTTTTTTTTTTTTTTTTTTTTATTGGTTAAATGTAGTGAGATGCATGCGTGGTCACTTCTCCAATAAGGAGTTGAGAGACTGTTTAAAAGATCATCAAAGTAAAACACAGATCAAAGTCGACCAATGTAGAGTAAATCGCTGTAAAATCAGCAATTAATTACAGTTTGTAGCTATTCTTTTACAAAAATGATGGTCATTTCACTACCTAATAATACTCTCTGAGTGTAGTAACTGCTTTGTATTCTTCAATTACACTTATAAGATCAGTTATTTGTAGTAAGCGGAGGTATCCAATAAGAAGCCCGCAGCTTGTGGTCTCATAAAGACTGATTGCTCTATAGTTTGGACGTTTATGAAAGAAACTGATTTATGATGTGTGATTATAAGAAGACGCAACAGTAATACAGCTCAGATGAACTACATGCTGAAAGGCGAGGTTTTATTTTTATTCAAAGGTGCATCACAGGCAATGTGAATATAGACGCATATCTTTTCATGTTCCTGACACCAGGAGGAAGATAATTAAAGAGGCTCTCCTCCTCCAGTAAACGGGAGTTTAAGGAAACAGTGACAGAACTGGTAGAGCGAACAGTCAGTTTATCACAGCGGCAAAGAAGCTCTAAAACAGTATAGAAAAGTAGAAAAAACTTCTAATTTCTTATAAAAAATGACCAGAAAGTGAACTTTCCCCATATACCTTTACGGAAATAGTATTAATCACCTCCAAAGAACCCGAATGCATCTAAAAGTTATATGCGTCAATGTCTGACTGACTTCGGTGTCATGAATAGAGAATGTTGTGATATTTGACTTAATTCAGAGTTACTGATCACAGACGACCGAAGTGGATGAAACTATCTGCATAAGCTGCATTAGAGCAGGACTCCATTGATATCAAGCACCTGCCTTTAATATATGTGGTGCAGATCATTGTAATATTTTAAATTCTGGAAATACTGTTGTAATAAAAAAAGAAGAAAAAAAAAAAGGGAACTGGAAGTTAGACAGTTAGATATTGGGGCAAACTCAATTCATAGCATGGAATTAGGGATTAAAATGAAGGTTCATGCAGGGTGGAGAACATGCAGAAAAACTAAAGCAACATTCCCCGAAACATTTCCAGACAGATGCCTGAGCAAAACGCAGACAATGTGGTGTCAGTAGCGGATGAAGGAGGGAGGAGGAGAAGGAGTGTGTGAAGGAAGGATTCCATCTCAAGCCACCAATGTCGAAACATGGTGTATTGACTGCCAAGAGATAAAACTGGGCTTTCACACACACACACACACAGAGACACAGACAAACACACACACACACACACACAGATCGATGGGACACTGACGCCTGCTATGTGGAGGGGCCCTTAAGACCCTGGCTAATAAACCCTATGGCTGACAGGCTGCAGTATGTCTGAGCTGAGAGTGTGTATGGGAGTGAATCACACCACTGCTGAGCGTTTATGACCCTTCCTGGCGTACATATAGGTGTCGCCGCTTGTATATACTTGCAGATAAGCAATACGGGGAAGCCAATATGACCATTTTAGATGAGAACGGTTTCAAACAATCTCAAGAACCTTTAAGCTTATGAGATAGAATCGTCACATCCAGTATTTGTGGCCCATTAAGCTATTAAACAAGTATAGCGGAAGGCAAGTTAGCGTCTCCTATGGTGCTGCACTCAGGTAAGTTTTGATCTCGAGAGTGGGGGACCCTGGATATCAAGTAATGCTGCTCAGGTGTACAGTACTTTCTACTGTACTTGTTTCTATACACTCAAACATGATGCTGACCTATTATGCATTTTTTTTTAAATCCTAATATGAGCAAATTTTACCCGAACAGCTAAGTTTCTGAATGTCGTTAACACTCAAAAACCTCGAAATAGAAAGCTCTATAAAATCCAGGCCAGGTCTGGCGTGTGCTTCCTGAGAATCCCCACATCGCCAAACTGTTAATTGATAACCAGCTCCGTGATCTCACTCAAGTGCGCGGCCTTAAAAAGCACGTTAGAAATGTCCGATGTCGTGTAGATGCACGCGAACACAGTCGCACAAACGATAGCGCTTGAATAGGTATGGATGCTGCGTGGGCATGCTGTGTGGGTATCGATCGGCGAGGGTTCGTTTCATTAGAGCGGGAGTGTGTGTGTGTGTCTCACTTACCATGAGTCCGCCAAGACAAGTCATACCACCCCCTAACTCGCACACTGCACCCCTGGGAGAGAGAGAGAGAGAGAGAGAGAGAGAGAGAGAGAGACAGAGAGAGAGAGAGAGAGAGAGAGAGACAGAGAGAGAGAGGGGGGGAGAGAGGGAGAATCACTTTGCTGAACCAAAACAGAGCAGTTAAGTCCACTCACACAGCCACACACAAACACACACACACACACACACACACGATTACGTACTGTACGATGTGCACAGAGGTAGATACACACTCGCACACACACACCCACCCACCCACCCACCCACCCACCCACCCACCCACCCACCCACCCACCCACACACACACACACACACACACACACACACACACACACACACACACACACACACACACACACACACACACACACACACACACACACACACTAAGCACAGCAGGGTAAGAAATATCAATTCAACCATCAACCTGAAAGCTGAATACTGAACATTGAGAAGCACAAGCTCAATCAGCAGGAAATCTGTGAACACACACACACACACACACACACACACACACACACACACACACACACACACACACACACACACACACACACACACACGCCAGTAGCTTGCATGCTCATTCAACCCATCTCTCCATCCTCTTCCTCCTTTCATCTCTCCTTCCTCTCCATCTGTACCCCCGTCCTCTTTCATCCACCCCCCCCCACCCCCCCACCCCACCCCACACCCCCCCAACTCCCTCCCTCGCTGACCTTCACTGCGCTGCTCTGATCAATACCCCTCTCTTCCTCGCCTCCCGCCTCTTGAATGTTAAAACAGGAAATCAAAAGGGTGACGTTCCACCTTGAGTGGAAATCAAAAGTGCCCGGGTGCTTTTCAGCCCCGTGCCACAGGGCAGGCCGACGCTCGCTCGGCAGAACGAGGGCGGAGGAAAGAGCAACGCGGAACAACACAGCGTGGCAGAGGAAGGCGGGTAAACCGCACGAGGGCCGAGCTCCAACGGCGGGCCCCAGTCAAATTTGAATTAGCAGGGATTTCCAGGAAAGTGCTGGTGCAGACATGGTTTGGAGGCATTTTCAAACGCTTGTGCTTAAACTTCCGTCCAACCCCCCGGACCTCCAGATGCTCTCCTCACCTCACCACACGTACCAATCTCTTACTTGTTCGCTTCCGGATTGTTTTGTTCCTCTGCACTCAAAGTTTGTCACATCTTCCCGACTCTTTACTTCTGAATCCACATCATCCTGAGTGACGTTCGTATCGCTTATAGAGGGAAAAGTGACAAGTTTCCTGCAAACTAACTGCACCAACTTCAAGCACTTTTACTGACAAAACGTAGATTAAAATGTAAATTTGATGGTGATGCAGAGGAAGTGATATGTTCTGGTGTAATATACGTGCTTCTATTTCAAAAAGGATGTTGCCACGTTACCTCCCTGCTGGTAATTTGTGTTTTCAATTTTCTCCTTAATTTCTGCTGAGGAGCAGAAGTGTTTTTAAAGTGAAATTTCAAGCCCGTCTGTGCTGTAGTTTCACTGGCTGCCAGTGCAACGAATGTAATGCTTTCAATAAGCTTGCGCAGAAGACATGATGGCCCTCTTCCTGTTTTGCATGGTGAAGCAATTTCCTATCATTCAGTGGGTTTCACGTTGGCAAAAAAAAAAAAAAAAGAAAAGAAAGAAACTATGGCTAAAAGCAGGTTATTATACAGCAACAAGCCGACATTTGTCTGATTGTCTCATTTGTTAACAAAAGCAAATACATTCCAGTGTTTAAAAGGAAAATGTTGCGCTTCTGTCAAATTGATGCCGAAAATGAGAAAGAAAAAGTCCAAATTGTCTTACGTTTATGGAAACTCACAGTGAGTCAATAAAGCCCTCAGATGTACGGGAAGGAAAGAAGTTAAAAATGCCACATTAAAACATTTCCTTGTTCCGTTCGATATTTGGAAAAAAAAACAACTCACTTGAACGTGTGACGTTTCTGCAGGCAGTAATGCGCCATCACCTCCTCGGACGGCCACACACCTGAACGACAGCGGCGGAGGAAGAGGAGAGGGGTTAGTCACTTACAAAGTGCGACTGATGTCACGTTTCAGTGGGAGATCTTTTGTTTTTCCGCACGCGTATCCGGGGGAAGATCCGGCGTGGCAAACTGCCTTTCATCCGGCCATATACACATCAAAACGTCGTTAATATTGATATAAAACCCCAGTGAGAACAATGAGCGTTCGGTGAAACATGATTGGATGCATTGTACCATCCAGCCTGTGTTCATTTGCTTCTCTTGTGGCTTCCACCTTGCCTGTGATCCAAGGCTTTCCTCTGTCTGTCGGTCCGTCTGTCTTTTCTAAATCCATTCGAAATAAAGTGTGTGCGTGCGGGTGTGTGTGTGTGTGTGTGTGTGTGTGTGTGTGTGTGTGTGTGTGTGTGTGTGTGTGTGTGTGTGTGTGTGTGTGTGTGTGTGTGTGTGTGTGTGTGTGTGTGTGTGACAGGGGGGTCCGGTGGGTGATAATCACAGCGCGCAGGCCTGTCTGGCTTATCACCTACTGTCAGCCCCTCTCCTTGTGCCGTGCATGTAACACACACTAAAATACGCACACTTCCATGCTCTGAGCAAACCCCCCCCGCCCACTCTCTTTCTCTCTGCACACTCATATACACTCACAGGCAAGCGAACACATCTTGGCAGTAGAAGAAGTAAACATTCATTTGAATAAAACTTCAGCGTTTTTGCCTCTGGCTTTGAACAAGAAGGTTCGCCTTGGCTCGGTCTGTGTGTGTGTGTGTGTGTGTGTGTGTGTGTGTGTGTGTGTGTGTGTGTGTGTGTGTGTGTGTGTGTGTGTGTGTGTGTGTGTGTGTGTGTGTGTGTGTGTGTGTGTGTGTGTGTGTGTGTGTGTGTGTGTGTGTGTGTGTGTGTGTGTGTGTGTGTGTGTGTTAGTGTGCACACATGCATGCGTGTGTTTATATGAAGGAGTTGTTGGGGGGGGAATAAAAAAAAAGAAAAAAAAGAAGAGAGAATGAGGGGATATAGAAGGAGTTGAAGAAGGCAAGCGAGCGAGGGAGACAGAGATAGAAAATGAGTGAGGTAACGAGAGAAAACTGGAGGGAGGGTGAGGGGAGGAGAGAGAAAAGGTGGTAGTCGATATAATAAGCGGCTTACAGGCGGTCTCTCTTCACCTCATGGGGCAGACATCACTGCTCTCTCACTCTCCCTGTCTGCGTTGACCTCTCTCTCTCACTCTCTCTCTTTCCTCCTTGCCTCGGTCCGCCAAGATTAGCTCAAGCAAGCAGGATTTAATAATGCCTATTGATAAAATGTCCAAATATTCCTTTTCCCCATTAGAAAAAAAAAACACTTTCTACATCGAGGCCCTACAGCACACACACACACACACACACACACACACACACACACACACACACACACACACACACACACACGCACGCACACACACACACGATGACAGCCTGAGTCGCTAAACTGTGTGTCAAGACATGTAAGGCAGAAATACGGTGACATTTTAAATTTCATCTGTTATTCCCCTCCAGCCGGGAGCTTGTCATGCAGTGCGGAAAAACTTTATATTGTCAAGTGCACACTGGTCAGTGCGGCGGTGCACGGCGCTAAAGAGCAACGCAGGAATCTATCTCAAGTTGTTGTGTTCATTATGCATGTAATTGTTTTATGGGCTTTTTTTTTTTCCGTGACATTTTCCTGAATTTAAAGGTCAAAGCTGATCTCATTCTATTCTTCCAGTTATCAACAAATACCAGCCCTCTTCAAGTTTTTGTGGATGTTTTTTTTTTCTTCTGTGTGTGTGAATACATAAAAATGAAATGAAGGCAGAGAAAAGGTGGCGCTTGGTGACAAATTGAGGAAAATAGAACGGCCCCAGCAGTGTCCCTTTAGGGATGACAAAACTACGCAGCGTTTTCTATTGTATACCTCCTCCAACAGCATCCTATGTCTTCTTTCAGCTGAAATCACCCTCCCCTTCTGATTGTGTGCTCACATGAAACATAATGGCAACAGAACACAAACCTTTGCCCTCTGCAATGACAATTTAGACGTCCCTCCCACCCTCCCCTTCCCACCCCCTCGACATCAACACATGACACTTGACATGCGGGGTCAAGCTGAACATCTTGGGCAGACGAACAGTAGAGGGTGGTAATGCAGCATTAAACAGGGTGTGAAGAAACAGCGAAAGGGCCTTCGCACTCTCGCTCATCATTTCTGTGTCTCTCTCTCTCTCTCTCTGCTGTTGATTTCTGAAGAGGCGAACAAACACATTTCCCCTGCAGATGAAGCCGAATTGGAGAGTCTCAGGAGGGGAGATTACGGTAAATCTTTAAAGTACAGCAGTCAGGTGTTTAAGACGTTTCTCGATCAGAGATAGACGTGCAGCCAAACAAAAGAAAAATAAGGAAAAAAAAGTTCTCAATCTGTTTCCACTCTCTCACGCCTGGTTGGCTCTGCTTCAGGTGAAGCTGCGCGGGATTGTGTGTGCGTGTGTGTGTGTGTGTGTGTGTGTGTGTGTGTGTGTGTGTGTGTGTGTGTGTGTGTGTGTGTGTGTGTGTGTGTGTGTGTGTGTGTGTGTGTGTGTGTGTGTGTGTGTGTGTGTGTGTGTGTGTGTGTGTGTGTGTGTGTGTGTGTGTGTGTGTGTGTGCAAAAACACATGTATGATTGTGAGCGAGAGCAAGACAACACTAAGTAATAAAGCTTTGTAAAGCATATGTGAATCTGATGGTTAATCCTAAACTCCAATAACAGTAATAGCCAGGGGCGAAAAAGAACAGTGCAAGTGCGTGCGTGCGTGCGTGCGTGCGTGCGTGCGTGCGTGCGTGCGTGCGTGCGTGCGTGCGTGCGTGCGTGCGTGCGTGCGTGCGTGCGTGCGTGCGTGCGTGCGTGCGTGCGTGCGTGCGTGCGTGCGTGCGTGCGTGCGTGCGTGCGTGCGTGTGTGTGTGTGTGTGTGTGTGTGTGTGTGCCTCCCAGGTTGAGGTGCACTGTAGGAAATGGAGGGATCAAGAGCAGAGAGCAGATTACTCTTCCTGAGGATAATGAAATTATTTCTCACCTTCAATTACTAGATGAGGAAAGAAGCAGTGTTGGTTGGTGTGTGTGTGTGTGTGTGTGTGTGTGTGTGTCAGCTTAATATAGTTATCAGTCCCAGCAGCTAAAGCTTGTCAATACTGTTAGCTAGCCTGAAAACCGTATAAGTGGCTACAGGACGGCACGCCAGAAACAAGGGGAATTCACTTCTGAGTCACGACTGTGAGCTTGAGAAACAAAGATTTGAAGTCCATCATATACTTCACAACACAGAGATTTACGATTTGAGGATTGCATTAAGTTACGGACATTAAAATGACAACACAGTGAAGCCAAGTTTTCTCACACTGTGTTCAAATACGGTCGGTGTGCCAGTATGTGCATTATTGTGTGAGCGATGGGATGAACGTGACTAATCATGTGGCGACTGCTCAAGCGGTAAAATGCTCTATATGAGCAAAGTCCACTGACTCCCCATCGAGGGCATTTGTTGCACTTGCACATCAGGTTGCCACCGCCTTTGACGCCAACATATCAATCTATTGGCCTATAGCGTGACGCCAACCCTTGGACATGAGGTTACTGATGATAAATTCCAAAAGGTCAATCAATTCTCCTCACAAAGTGAATTTAATTTCTCTCAGTTAAAATGATTTGCATATTGTGTGATGTATTTTAAGAAGCTTTTGCATAAAATAGATTTCCTGTAACATGTTGTTCTCAGTTAAGACTTAAATTGAAAAAAAAACAAAAAAACAACTACTCTAATTCCTTACAGTAATACTCACACTCCTGGAGTCTTGCGCAGCCAATCAGATTCCTTGTTTACAACTAAGTACTACTCTGTAATGCCACTACAGCTCGCTGACCTGCTGCTGACCCTGGGAACTCCACAACTTATGGCGGCACTAATCTGGCCTCAGTAGCTGTCGGTAATCACATGCACAGGGCTGGAATTAGCCATCTATCCCTCCGTTTTCTTTGTGTAACTTATCCGGGTTTGCCCCCGCGGTGGCCAGCAAGCTGAGGAAAGTAACCGAAGTGAACCAGAGTATTTTTACCCTCTTTGGCCAGGTTTTTTCCTGGTAGATCTCGGGACGTCCCAATTGTCAAATAGTCGGGATGGAATTAACCGAAGGCCCGTTTAAAACCTCTGGAGGGGATCCAGGTGCTATTACACTATCTCAGTAGCCAAGCCAAACTAAGCTAACAGTACCCGGGGCCTGGCTGCTGCTCATTCCTCAGTACCGAGAATTAATTAAAGGGAGCCTCAACACTTTCATTTAAAAGATAACAGGGCTCTGTCTAAGTTGTGCTGACAGGCAATATCGATTCTTGCTTTTCAGACTGTTTCAATGTTGACAAAGTTCAAACGCTTTTTCTTGTCGCCTGAATGTTAAGCGACAGTCCCGCCGGGAGGTCTGGTAAACCCTGAACCGCCTCTGAAACCCCTGCTTTTACCTCCGCAAAGTCTTTGGAGATGCAGCGTTTGCGTTACAATGCGATGCCGGCCGCGGTATTTCCTGCAACGCTTTGCGACACGAGACACAATTTTCCCTTAATAAGCAGAAATTTAGCTCAGTTTCGGTTTTTTATTTGCCGGGGAAATAAAGTGTCTGTTTTTCCCATTCCGTTCGTCGGCCTTTGTCGGGTCTCCTGCTGGGGACAGAATGTCGCTATATAGTGCAATTGAGAGGACGGCGTGAGCAAATGAAGAGATAGGAGGAGGCGCAGGAGAGAGGAGGAGATGATCACGGCGGAGGACGGAAGCGGCGGCGTGTTGGGAGGAAGAGACGGGGTGTAAAAGAGCAACAGACTGGATATTCAAGGCAGAAATGAGACACGGAAATGGAGGGGAAGGGAGAGACGACACAGGGATTGAGGAGGTGGAGGAAGAAAAAAAAAAACAATGAGAGAAAGTCGGGATGAAGAAGCAGAGGTGGAGGAGGGGGTCAAGATGGGGTTAAGTGGGCCGTGATGTTGCTTTTTTGCAGACACACACACACCACACACACACCTCTATATGTACACCAGAGTGAAACACAAAAGTCACCGTTAGTGGCACACACACACACACACACACACACACACAGAGTCCTCCTCTCCCTTAAGGCCCAGTGTGTCTTCAGGGTCTGTGGCTCTCCGGTGGTGATCCGTCTCCACATTAAGCGAGGCCTCAGATAATTCCTAAGCCTCCTCCATGGCCGATCCAATAAGGGATAAGGCTCTCGGCTGGCCATGATCAACTGACAATCTGTCCTCTCACACGGCTACTTTAGTGGAGGCCGGGATTACCCCGGCCAGCCGAGAGAGGGTACACACAGTTTATAAGAGCACGTAGCCGTGTGCATGTGTGTGTGTACTGTATGTGTTTGCACTGGGTGTGATTGTGTGTGTGTGTGCGTGATAGTGTCACGAAAGAGGCCAATTGAAACGTATGTGTCCAAGCTAAGTGGGTGAGCATTTGTTCGTATTTGTTTATGGATGATGAATAAATGATGCATGCAGGAGCTGCTGCATTGGGCGCCGGCTGTTGGTTGAAGGGGGCGAAAAAGCAACACACAGCACTATCACACCGAACAGGAAGTTGTTTATTTTCCCAAAGGTTTCTGCAGATTCAGACTGCACTGTGTCTAAAGCTGACATAAATAGAAATTAGTGTAAACCCAACAAAGAACACAAAACAGAATATCTTCCAAAGTGCTGTTTTAAGATATCAATCGTAAAGCACATTCTAATTTTTCCAGGTAAGAGACATTAATGCACATTTATTCACAATACTTCATTGAGTTTCACCATCAGGTCAATTATTTGTTCAGTTTCATCTTCTGAATTAAATTGTACAGCATTTAAAGTCTTTGAATAGCCACATATTTTTGATTGAAGAGGGTCAAATATTGAGGTATTATTTAAGAGGCAGACGTTAAAGTCTCATCGGGAGCTTCCTTTTTGATCTTCCAACTCACGCACACTTTAGTTTACGCCATAGAAATAGAAGAGTTTTTATTTATGGCTTCTTTTAGCTGACTGTATATACATTTTCCCTCATAAACAATATATCATTCAAGACTTCAACTAATCTAACGGCACAAGTTCAAGGATTTCTATTAGTGTTAAAGTGTCGAGTGCTAGATGACCTCATATGTGGCATTCTTAGATATTACGAGGATTTTCTAAAGAAGCATTGTCATTAATATTAACTGAAGAGTGCAAATCGGTCTGGGGTCTTTATCAAATACTATGCACTAAACAGATTTCCCAAACACAAAGAAATAAAAGTGTATCATCGACAAGAATAGAGACTCTTCAGGAGTTATCTATTTCATCTACAGAGCGAACAATCAACTGTCGTCGAGTGTTTAGAAGCAGAGAACCGGATAAAGAACAAGATGAACAAATCCTGCCTATTTTATTTTTCAAACATTTCCAAATCAAAGAGCACCGATGGCCTTTAGGGACCTCCAACTCTTTCTACTCAGATAAAACGTGGCAATACAAAACCTTGAACTAATAATAGAGGAATGCTAATACTAATAGCAATTACAAAATGATCATTCCGCCTCGCTGGTGTGGTAGAAACACATGCTGTGAATAGGCAGTTTAGATAGCCTATTCGCCTTTCACCAGAAGAGCCGGGCAGCGTGTGATAAGCATCGACATTCTAGCCAACAGAGTCCGCCTTGGAGACACTCCTGATCTCTTTTTCCATTGGAATAGGCTCATTTTAGCACGCACCCACAAACACACACATGCACATAGACTCGCACTCGCACACATGCTTGGAGGACTGTGCAGGGCTTCGATAAGCGTGGCCCTTCTCTCTCTCTCTTTCTCCCTCTCTCTCTCTCCCCCTCTCTCTCTCTCTCTGAGTAAACATCGTTTTGGATTAGGCAGAGTATAATGAGAGCAGGGGGCTATCTGCCCACCACGCCTGCATTGTGGCCCCCCGCTCCTCTCTGAGGGGGCCGGGACCAATCTTTACTCTGCTATTTATCCCCCTCCTCTGATAGCTTACTTATCTGCAGCAAAATGCCAGGGCTGACTGCCTGTCTAACTGCCCCTATAACTGTCTGTTTGGTTCCCCGCCCGCCCGCCCGCCCGCCTGTCTGTCTGTCTGTCTGTCATCCCGCCATAACGCACATATAAAGTATTAAGACAAATGCACGTCTGCGTCTCATTTTATCTGTCAGCATGTCCGTTGACATGACAGACTCCTTCCTTGGATCTCATCTGCCGGTGGCTGCCGTTGCATCCAAACTCGCCTTTGACCGCGATTCTAACCCTTGACAGAATCTGCACAACTGTACGCATGTGTGTGTGTGTGTGTGTGCGTGTGTGCGTGTGTGTGTGTGTGTGTGTGTGTGTGTGTGTGTGTGTGTGTGTGTGTGTGTGTGTGTGTGTGTGTGTGTGCGTACGTGTGTGTGTGTGACGCCGCAACGATCACCAAAGCAGCAGCCCTTCAATTATTAACCACGAAAGCAGAATATGACAAACCGTGTGAATATTTTATCGTGTTTATGAAAACCATCAAAGGCCTCTCCTGCATTCACCTTTTATGTTACACATTTCTCTCCTGTTCTTCGGAGACGTATTTAGATTTTAGCAGATGATTCAGGTCAGTGGGAAATATGCTGAACATTTAGCCGCGTGGAGCCGCCTGACGGACTGTGCTTTCTTTCCTTTCTTTTTTTTTTTTTGATTCGATTGTTGACTGAATGCAACAATGTGCACCGAGCTTGACAACAACATCATGAACGGGCTTCCTTGGCCACCTATCCCATCGTGCCCTGCACTTCTTTTGGACAATGAATCGAGGGAGAGAGTGCGCACTTGATGAAATTACATGGGGTGCACAAACCATTGTCGATTCAGAGTGAGCATTCAGAGCAAAGGAATACAGGGGGAAGCGAGGGTCACGGGAGTAGAGTTGTATGAAGTATGGAGACAGAAATGGAAGGAGGGGAGGAGAAGAGAGAGAGATAGAGAGAGAGAGAGAGAGAGAGGAGGAACCATTGAATGAAAAAGGAGGGAGAGCGATGGAGAGATTGACAAGAGGAGACAGAAACAAAGAGGGGGTATGACATGTGGCTAATAGACATATCAGCACTGAGGTGTGGGGTTTAGCTGGCAGACGAGAGCTTCGCAGAGCTCCATTCATTGATTAGCATACGGAGAGTGGCATGGGGCCATGTGACAACCACAGATTACGACATACACACACACACACACACGCTCACATAATGTAGACTGCCACAGATTGCATCTCTCTCCTTCCTTAGAAAAAGACAAGGATGTCAAATTACAGGGTGTCACCTGCCCTGAGCTATCCGGTGTTCTCCAATGTTAATGTATATAAACGATTAGGACGAGGGAAGGAGGGCGGGAGAGGGAAATGGATAAGGAAGAAAGAAAGAAAGAAAGAAAGAAAGAAAGAAAGAAAGAAAGAAAGAAAGAAAGAAAGAAAGAAAGAAAGAAAGAAAGAAAACAAGTGACACTGGATGTTTCAAAGGTCATCACATTTGACATCAAAACACCATTTTTTTTTTTTTTTTTTACTTTAATCTCTCCCCCCCCAAAAAAAAATCCACGCTTGAAAGCCAGCAACACTTAAAACCTGATCTATGCGGCGTCTCCACCTGCCGACTTTACTTCACGAGCAATCAAACAATCAAGCCACTTGCACAAAATAATCTTTTCACAAAGGTTTCAGTATTGCTGATTTTCGACCCGTGTCCTTTGCTTGTTTAAAAGCAGCTGAGTAGCTTGTTATATAAATGTCATTTAAACGCTGAATGTCATTGCTTTTTGCGTATAATACGAGGACAAAAGTGTTGGAACATGGTCGTATTTACAGTAATTTCACTGGTTATATTTAGAGCGGAACGGCTCGACCCTTACCACCGCTTATTATCTATGAAGCGCAGCTAAATGCCTGCCTAGAAAAGTTAATAGCACTGAAGAAAGATATTTAAGAAAATGTAATCAAAGACGAAAAGACCGTTGTGTTGTTGTTGAATCTAAAACTACTTTCATTTGTGAAAGTTAACTTTTAAGCAATCTACAGCTCCCAGCAGATTTCTTTCCCATCATTGATGCATCTGAATGCTTTAATTTTCCAATTCGTAGTTTTTCCACCGATTACATCCAGACGCGTCACAACATCCTGTGCAAAAATAGTGAAATGTGCCTCAAAATGTCTAGTTTAGACCAGGGGTGTCAAACGTAAGGCCTGTGGGCCAGAATCTGCTCGAAAGAGGCTCCAAACCTCTAAACCACCAAGCAAATTCCAAAAAGTTCAAATAAGACTTTTGAATTTACGAATATTTCCCAAGACAAGCGGACACACAAAACACTGAGAAAGCGAGCTATCTCATTGCTAACCCTCCTCAAAGCCACGCTGTCAGGGTGACTTTGTAAAAATATCCATAATGCAATATGGATAGTTGTTTGTTTTTTTGAGACATTTCACTGTGTTTTGCACCAGAACGTTTAAATGAAATTAGCTTTATGTTGTGATTGTAGAAAACTTTTGGTCCTCATTGCTCAGATTTGGAAAAAAAAATATGAACATTTATAACATTATAACAATATAATATTTTGAAGGAGAAGAACCGCAAAACTCTGAAAAGATCAAATTCAAAGGTTGTTGTGGCACTTTTTTATCGGTCCAGCCCACTCAAGATGAAATCGGTAGGGCTGTAGGACAAATTGGTCCCTCGATCTACAGCAATAGATTGAAGCTTTTGGTATGTTCATCTGGAAAACTAAAACCGGCGTGAACCACACTGCCGCTACGTCGATATCATTTACCCTGAGACACTGTAATCCTAAACTATTTGATAACACAGCTCATCACAAAAATGACCCTGCAAGATATGCCTGCACGAACTTTTTTGGAGATAAAGACGAATATGTCGAGTTGGAATTTTGACCGTTTTCTGAGCGCATTTTTTTTTTTTCTTAATCAAATCAATTGCCGGTAGCATGATTACTCCAACGACGCCTCTAAAGAGATGTATTTTGCACTTGAGACTGCTTTCGTCAACCATTACCTCACTGAATCGCATTTGTGGCAGTGCTTGTGCCGTATCTGTGTAATTGTACTGCTCAACTTTCCAGTGCTTCATTTCTTTTGCAAAGAAGCGTACGTTTTTTTTTGGAATGGGAACCTTTGATTCTGTCACGCAAACATAAAGACTCACAGAAAATTATTGTATGAGGTGCTACATCAATTCCACCATGAATCAGCGTGAGATGAGTCCATGAATACAGGAGAGAATGTATAATTTTAGGAGTAAACGTTGCCACCTGAGTGTGTTTGTACATCCAGGAGCTTGTCAGTGTGGGAGTGAGTGGAGGACGAATGTGCTGCACACACAGTGGTATCAAAATTCAAAGAAGGAGGCAGCTGACAAGGGGAGAGAGGGATATATTCACAAAGAGTGACAGAGATGGAGAGTGGGTGAGTGCGTAGGGAGACCGAAATCAAATCCGCTACTGGAGCATCCAGGAGTCTGCCCAACAACTGCACTGATGCCTTAAACATGAGAACCAGATTTTCTATCTCAGTGAAGAGGTGCTGAGGGAAGAAGACGGG
>NC_137662.1:21974506-22027006 GCF_963422515.1 Blennius ocellaris | reverse complement strand
GAGACTCATACGTCCACACAATATATTGTATTACGGTTTGCATGTGCTGCACAATAAAAGTTGCACAGCAAGAGAAGAATTTGCTGTCATTGGATTTTCCGGTTTCCTAAATAAACCTTAAAGCTTACAGGTCGTTAAGAAAAAGAATAAAGTTGAAGCATTTGACCTGAATCTGTAAATATGATGCTCAGATCAGATGTTTATGAATGTAATCGTCGAACAATAACCCCTCTTTAAACAATTTTTTATCTAAAAGTGCAGTGTCGTAGTAAAATCTTAAGGACTGAAATAGTGAGAGAAAAAAATCCTCAAAAATATTTCCAATCTTACTGTAAGTCTATTTGGCTGCTTCCTCTGTACGCGGGGTTGCACAGGGGTTTACACCAGAGCCTGATGGGACTGGGGTTTGACCCTGGGTCCCTCATTTCCAGGGAGGAGAAAATGTTCCATTAGAAGGACACGAGACTTCACTTTATTCACTACAAATATGGAAAATGGAAGAAAAATGGCAGCGTGTTTTTTTAATGTGGAGTTTGCACATTCTACCTGAGGACCGATCACAGTTCTCTTGCAGTCTGCGCAGGACTTTATGTAACATTTTTCACTTTTGTTGAATTTGAAACCTCCTTGCTCATGCTGCCACGGCCGGCGTCGGCATTCCAAGCCACTTCCCCAACCGTAAGTGGTGTGCTACATATATGTATGTATGTTTTCGCACAGCGGGACGCTCGGTAACTCCCAGCAATCACAGAGGAGGAGCGGGGAAGGTGGTTGCTCCCGAGCGGCTCGGAGAACTTCCTAACAGACGCAACACCGGCCTCCGCTCCTCCGCCTCTGCAGGAGCTCCACTTTCCATAAAGCCCATAGGCAGATCACTGGCTCCCCAGGGCTGGCGGCCATGATGTGTCTATTCAACAGGCCCGCTAATGCCATGCTGATTGTCCCAGCACAGCTAGCATGTTGTGTGGCTAAGCATGGGTCATTTCCTCATTTCCCCAATGTCTCTTTTCAAATGTCCAGGCAGGGAGGGTCTTTACCGGTGCTGTGGGGAGCCGCCGGTGGCGACTAAAGGCGAATTTTTCTGCAGGCGAGAAGTCAAACTGAAAAATCACAATGGCTTTCCGGTACACAATCACCGGAATACAATTAGAATACAAACCAAAAGAAATAAAAACCAATAAAGCGAGTCGGCAGAATCCCAGGTGGAGCCCGCCGCAAAGTTGCGTGCACCCCCTTCAGAGTGCGTCCATTGTGGGGAAGCAACAAAGGAACACTCAAACAGCCGCGCTGGAGCTTAATGGTCGTGGCTCACCGGTGTACCACCGAAGTCCTCTCTTTGTGCAGGTGAATGTGTGTGCGTGTGTGTGTGTGTGTGTGTGTGCGTGTGTGTGTGTAAGATGTGAACACAACAGTAGTGCTTAATTGGGGAAGAATGCTCACCTCTGAGTTTCTAAAAAGCACCACTCACCTTGCTTTACAGACACTATTTCTCCTTTATACAGAACATTGGATTCTCCATCCTCAGTACCGATTTTAGCATTATTGTAGTATATCTATAATCATCCAGTAATGATTCTCAAAGGTGCTAGTTTGGGGTTTTTTGGGTTTTTTTTTGTTTGTTTCAAGTACATCTTAACTCTTTTTTTATGATAAGTGTGAAGATATGACATATAAAGATAGTTTGCTGGTGTGTTATTTAAAAAAAAACAACAACAACTGCATTTTAAACTGGAATGAAGTCTAATTTAATATAAATAGGATCTATAAGGTTTAAGGACTTCTGTACAACTGTTGCCCGTTACAGCATTTGGACAAAATGGCTTGTTTTTACAACGATTCAACAGCAAAGGTCAGAATAAAATTTAATAAATAAATAAATTCTGGGGGTTTTATTAGGCGCAAGAGTCATGAAGGCCAAAGAGGCAAAGCGGGGAAAAAAGGAACGCAAGAGATGAGAAAAGGTGGAGAGGAAGAGGGGCTTAAAGATGAGAGACGGTCTGCTTTGGAGTGGCAGAGCAACGGAGAGTGAAATGGAGAAATTGAGAAGGGCAAAGAAGGTGGGACAACAACGCAAAAAGAATACTTTAACACCAAGTGTGAGTGAGATTGTGTGTGTATCACTAGTCATGACACCAAACCTCGGCACCATGCGGCGAGCATGGCACTGGAGCCGGCCATACCGGGCCGTGATGAATATTTCAGATCAGAGATTGGGACTTTGTGAAATGGCTCCCATGCAGTGTGTGTGTGTGTGTGTGTGTGTGTGTGTGTGTGTGTGTGTGTGTGTGTGTGTGTGTGTGTGTGTGTGTGTGTGTGTGTGTGTGTGTGTGTGTGTGTGTGTGTGTGTGTGTGTGTGTGTGTGTCCATCTGGTGAAAGCCGCCATGACGATCTGCACCTAAGCCAACCGCAACTTTTTAAAGTGCACTGCTCATATATGTATTGTCATTTCAGATTTAACGTTCTGCCTCTAAAAAAGTAAACTACACATGACATTTTCTTTTTTAAATGTATTATGTCACGAAGCTACACATTTTTTTCTTCAAATTTTGGTATCGTTTCCTTTTCATGTCACCTATTTTAGCAGTTTATTGGCACAGTAAGATCGACAGAAGATCTGGAATAATAATAATGAGACATCAGGAAGGGACAAGAACCTGTATGAACATATAAAGAAACAGTGTGGTTCATTAAAAGGGATTTCTAAAATCATAATAATATAGTTGTTTTTTTTAAATGGCAAATCAATTCTATAGATAGATAGATAGATAGATAGATAGATAGATAGATAGATAGATAGATCAATCCATACATACATACATACATAAGTCTGGATTGAAGATAACTAAAAAATAGTAAATGTTAAAATAAAAGTAAAGCTAAAATGGATTCAAATGCAGACATGCATAAGACAATTTAAATTAATAAACAAAAACATCGATAAAATATCCCAAAATCATATTGTTTTGATAACTAAACCCGAAGTTATTAGTTAAAAAGCCTTACTTAAATGCAACTAGCAGGGAAATAAGCCGACTGTGGCATGACAAAGCAATAAAGGTACAGTCATTGTTCAGTTTTGTACATTTTCATCTTCATTCTGCCTCAAAAAAACCTTTTTCTTGTTAAAAAGCTGAAATCAATTGCAGAGCGTTTCAAAGAATGTTCCACTCAAGTTTGTCATTGTGACCAAACATTTCGATAAACTTCAATTCTGAGAACTTCGCCCGCACATTTTGTAAAACTAGGATGAAATACCTGCGTTATAGTCTGATATCATGTCAAATCCACAAATCTTACAAAGAGCTCCAACTGAAGAAAGGCCAATCAAGCACTACCCTGCAGTTTCTGCATTAGAGGTGGCTATTTTCAACCACATTACCACACACCTCTGGACAACTAATCCATCCCTCTGTATCTGTGTAAAGTCTCCCGAGGCAAATAGATGACAAAGTGTGCCGCATTAGTTTCTGTGTGATTTCGCTCTGCAGGTGACTGATTGATCAATAGCATCACAGTTTGCGTCACTGTAATTAATGAGGCCAGCAGGCGGTAACGTCCAACTCTGTCTTACTCAAATGATATCTAATCAATTTTCTCAGAGACATTAAGACGAGGCCTCAACTCAATCAAATTAATTACTAATTACGGTTCCACTAATAATAGAACATGTTAAAAAGAAGAAAAAAAAACACTCTGATACAACTTTGTTCATTGTACCAAAGCGCACGTGAGGGTCAGCGGGATCTGGATGCGTCACACCGCTGAGATCGTTGCAGATATGCAGAATGGGGGACGTCATTTTTTTTTTTTTTTTTCTTTTGTTTTTCTTGTTTTGGCCGTTCTCTGGGGTGATGATGTAGGATTGAGCGACTCGTACTGTTTGATAAGTGACATCAGTGACAGAGACGGGCCGACAATAGCCAACTGTCAAACTTTGCATGAGTAGGAGGAGGAAGGAAACTGCATATAAGCAAGCGAGTGAGCATGCACCCACACGCGTATTGATAGAATTGACTTACATCCATTTTTGCAAACTTACTATAATAGCCATTTTGTTCAATTCAGATCATTTTGGCCTGAATTGTAACCCGACCCCTACAACCATACTAAATGCATGCTAAATGTTGTGAGGTATGACATTTTGGTCCCCATAGGGTCAGTCTGACCCAAAAATGAAATCTCAGGCTTTGGCATCGTTTACTTTTTGTAAATTTTTGGTGCATTTTGTGGTTTGTTTACACGACGTCTGTGCTTGGAGCCACTGAAAACACGACGACTTGGCCTCTGTGGAAATGGCAGAAAACGCAACTGTTGGAAAACACCCCGAGTCAATCTACATGGAAATGTGGGGGGGGGAACGCAACTTTTCGGAAACCAGCCATGTGCAACATGGTCGTAGTAAATAGTTCTTCTGCACAGATGAACAATAACAATCCAAATAGTCATGGCTTCCATAATAGGACTTGGGAGTTTAGAGTCACATGTAACAGCAACGCCACGTTGTCGTCTGTCCAAACAAAAATTCATGTATTCTGCATATGTGTGGCTTGATCACAATAGCAGAGAACAGCACCCACTTGTGGCCAAACCTGAAAACTGCATTGTTTTCGGTGTTTATGCCGCGCAAACGGATATTGCTGCGGCATGAATCATTTCCACTTGAAACGTCGTCGTGTAAACAGGACTGAATTCTGCCAAAAAAGATGAGTCAGTCTTTGGGTAGGGATCAAAGTACAGGGCCATAAACCAACAAACAAATGCAGTCTAAATTTGCTGGACGCAAAAAGACAAACTTTTTTGCCCTGTGCATTCACACACATCCAAACACACACCGACACACGAACAAAACACACAGCTTTGAATAAAAAAAAGCAATATAAGATAGAGAGTAAAAATGCATTGGTGCTGCCCTGTATCAGACGAAACAGAGCGACACTGAGATTAAGCGTTATACTGCTGAGAGAGAAACAGAGATGTGAATAGTGAAAAGCAAGAAGATATCATCCACTCATTTTAAACAGGGGTGGGTGGTGATTGAGTGAGCAATGCTGTGAATGAATCGGTGTGTGTGTGTGTGTGTGTGTGTGTGTGTGTGTGTGTGTGTGTGTGTGTGTGTGTGTGTGTGTGTGTGTGTGTGTGTGTGTGTGTGTGTGTGTGTGTGTGTGTGTGTGTGTGTGTGTGTGTGTGTGTGTGTGTGTGTGTGTTTGCGTCCTGGCCCCGGGGCCATAGCGAACACATTGACACAAAATAAACAGCGCTCAATCTCCCGGCCTGTGATTGCTGCTCCGGTGTCAAGATAAGTCCAGCTGGTGACTGCTTGCTTGCTCCACAATGGAGGACTGAGGAGGAGGAGGAGGAGGAGGAGGAGGAGGAGGAGGAGGAGGAGCGAGGAGAACCTCAACATCTGACTCCTTTGACCCAGGGTGTGTCGGCTTTCAATGAAGGGATTGTCTTGTACTGTATTCAACCTCTCCAAAGGACTCCCAGGTATGATACTGATGGAAATAAATCTGATGTCACATCTGTGTGTTAAATTATCCTGAATCGACGCCCCGTTACAGCAAGACGAGGAAGCTTAAAGTAAAACCATGGTATTGACTCTGATCTACTGTCATGAGCAACCGTCGCTCTACTCATCTTCTTAAACTTTCTTAAAACGTGAAAACGGTTGGGAATCTCCAGCAGTGTATTAAACCGTCTTAAGTCTTACTTGTAAGACAGGGACGATTCTGTGTCAATGGGTTAATATGAATCTGAGCATATGGGAATCACTTGTGGGGTTCCTCAAGGCATCATCCTTGGGCCACTTCTATTTTACATGATCGCCTATCATAATCATGCAGAAGACACACACAGCTCTAAGTGTCAGTCTCAGTGAACGACCGCCGCCCCTTATCAAGGGTTAAAGTCAGAGCTCATATCAAAATTTGATTTAAGATTGGAAAAAAAAGTCTCAGGAGCTCACACTACAGCCACACGTAAAATGTTTGGGTATTAGAAACTTTTCTTGAGCTGAAGAGGCCCAGGACATTTGTGCCACACTCAAAACAAAGCAACATCTTGGTTTCAAGCAAAGTGCCTGATGAAGAAGATGTTAACAAAACTGTGAACACATTTTCAATCTGAGACATTAAGGAGACTTAATCAGAAAAAAAAAAACCTACCTGTCTAAACAATCTGTGTTAAAGAATTTAGAAAGCATGAGGAGAAAATAATGACCTTCTTTTCTCGGGCCGCGCCCACCCACCCGCCCGCCCGCCCCTCCAGAAATGAATATTTCTCATCACCATATGAATATTGCAGGCGTGACAAGCGCGTGTAAACACACACAGGCGGAGTGCTCAAATCCACTCACTGGGAGCTATTAAGTCGTCAGGCGGCGCAGAGAGGCTGACAGAGGAGCGAAACAGTGCGCAAGTATGTGTGCACGGTGACAGGGGAAAGAAACGATGTGGCAGGCCGCTGAACAGAGAGAGAGAGAGAGAGAGAGAGAGAGAGAGAGAGAGAGAGAGAGAGAGAGAGAGAGGGGGGGGGAGGGAGAGAGAGAGAGAGTGGACAGGCAGTCAAAAAAAAACAGTGAAAAGAAAGAAATTCCTGGCAGACTGCTAATTTTACTTGTCGTAGGGAAAAAAAACACCCAACCCGTGCTCAAGTTGTCAACGTCAATGTCACCTCAAAACCTAGAGGAAGGTGTGTGTGTGTGCGTGTGCGTGTGCGTGTGTGTGTGTGTGTGTGTGTGTGGGTGTGTGTGTCGGACGGGAGAAGGAAGTGCGAGTTTGAACAGGATGCGAGGGGAACGGGAGGCAGAGACAATGTGCAGACTTCGCTTTTGTGCAGCAGGTGTGTGAGCGTCTCTCATGCGCACACACACACACACACACGCACACGCACACACACACACACACACACACACACACACACACACACACACACACACGTGCAAAGTTGCCCACGCGCACAAAACGTCTCCCACAGTACTCGCCAACTTCCACATGTCACTTTGGATGAGGACGTTGACTCAGGGAGGTGTGACAGAGCGTGTGTGTGTGTGTGTGTGTGTGTGTGTGTGTGTGTGTGGAGGGTGTCTGGGGAAAGAGCCGCTCGTTTCCTCTGATCAATGAAGAAGCTGAAGGTGACCCAAAGTCGTCCCATAAACCCGTCAACTCGTATCCCACATTTATTTGTTTATTTGTTTTAATATTGAATGTCACTTCTTTCCTATATGTCATCTTTCCAGCTACCTGATGAGATCTACAGACATCGTTTGGATAATGTGCTGCATTATTGGAATTAACGGGTAAAATTACCTTGTTCTGGGTCTTCAAGATATAATAAAATTCCACATTGTGCAATAAAACTTACGAAACTTGTCAACATAGTGGAATCGGTATTATTTGCTATTAAATTAAGTAATTGATGTTATCATATGTGCAAAACAGAAGGAGTATTTTAAGATATACAAATATAAACATCACCAAAACAATGTATATATTATATTATTATTATTATAGGTGTGGGATATTTATTGTTTTTATCTTCAGGTTGAGATATCTCATATCTCATGCACCAATCATGCACTATGTATGATGACAATAAACTTAATCGGGCATGTCTGCATGTCAGAATCCAGTCTACACGAGGGACGACCTGGAGTGGAGTCGTCTCTCCGCGCAAACCCAGGTCAAAGGTCAGGGTTCAACTGGGCCCGCTCAACAGTGTCCAAGATTGTAGCTCAAACGAGAATCAACTCATAAATGACTGGGCTTTCACTGAAACCCAGCAGCTTCGGATTCTACAAATCAAAGCAGATACAGCTGTGACATCAGGCGGTAAGTGGGCCAGGCGTCTATCAGCCAGCGGATCTGTTGGGCCCGTAACCTGCGGCGACAGGTCCTAAACGCGCCGCGCGGACAGAGCCGTAACAGATGCCCGGCTAAGTGCCTGATTAAACCTTAATGCTCAGAAGGAGCCATGTGCAAGTGTACATTTTTTTTTTTTTTTTTGCAAGCGTGCGCATGTGTGTGTGTGTGTGTGTGGGGCACAGTGTTAGGGAGAATATGAGATGGGCGCCAGCCCTCCAGCGAGAGCGGGGCCATGCCAGCTGCTTCCCTCCCCAGAGACGGAGCCCTGAAGCTGGGCAGTGAGGCAGGGTAGTCAGGGGAGGCTCCACAGGGCCATGGCACAGTCACAACACAAGTGGCATATGTGATGTGACACTCTACTTATCAAATGAGACTTCATTTTCTAATTATAACAACACGCCCAGAACCACACGTGAAGCGCACACACACGCCTGCTGAAAGTGACAAACAATGGGCTGGCGACTTGAATCCAATTCCGGAAGGAAAAAAAAGCCTACTTTTGAGTCACTCGTCGAGAATAACGGCGCCGGAAAGGGCTAAAAGTGCCGAAGGTGCACTCTGGTGCTGGCAGTTCCAGCTCTGCGCGGCTAAAACGCGCAAAACCTAAACATGACTGACGTCAGCCAAGCAGCTCAAGTGAAAACAACTTAACCTTTGCCAAGTGTAAGACATCCCACCTCGTGGCCACTTCGTTTTATCTGCTGCAAACCTCCATTCACCACTTTGGTCAGTTTAGTTGCATGGCCACATGAGCATTTTTCTAAATATATATTTTTTTTTTAAAGTGTTTGTATAAGTTGGGGTTTCATGTGAGCTTAGAACCGAAACCCACCAAGCAAATTTGTAAAGATTCCAAAGGAAACGTGGAATTTATTAACACATTTCTTCAGAGAAGCAAACACGATCGCAACCAAACCAGCCTCGAAGCAAAAGGTTGCAAAGTGCAACAACTGTTTTTGGGACACTTCACTGTATTTCGTGCCGATATAATTCACTTCATGTTGAGAACGGGTTCATTCTTCATACCAATTGTTCACATTTTTTTTAAATATAGGTTTTTTTCAAACCGTTTTTGCGCCGCGGCATAGAAAAAAGCTCAAGAGTGTAAATGTAAGGGTTACTATGGCACTATATAACTGGTCTGGTCCACTCGAGATGAAATTGAGCAGTATGTGGCCCCTGAACTAAAAATGAGTTCGACAGCCCCGATGTAGAGGGAAATAATGACATTTTATAGAAAAGCAAAATGAATGAATGTCGCTTTTAATCCTCCATTAACTTCCTCTGCTCTAAACCAGTTTCACATTTATAGCTACAACTCAGTGATTTTCATTTTTGCCAAGATATATTTATTCATGGTCCAGTAGCGCTATCCTCCCTCTCAGGTCCGTGTGGCATCGGTTCCGGCTCGTTCTATTAACTGCACTTGTTACCGACGGCTGGTAATTCTTGCGACATTTTGTTTGGGGTTTTTTATTTTTTTTCCATAAAGATGCAAAAATCAATTCGGCAAAGTGCACGGTTGTTATTACCGTCGCATTCATTAACTAGGAACACACAAAGGTCACTTTTAATCAACTCTGGGCTTTATATTAAACACGTCTTAGAAATGCGCACACAAAAAAAAAATGACTGTGCCTAACCATGTGTGTGTGTGTGTGTGTCTGTTTGTATGCGTCCAAGAGGTAGGAGTAGTTTTGTGGGTCAACAAGCCAGCAGCCAATAATTTACCCACTGACAGAGAATTTCATCTGCCTATCATCCTTCACATCCCTCCCTGTCTGTCTCTCTACCTCCATTCCTCTCTCACTGATTATGCCGTCAATACGGTGCGGATGAGAGGAGCTGACAATTGACCAGCCTGGATCAATATCAGCTAATAAGCATGTCAGTAGAGAGGAGAAAAGAGCAAGGAATCGACTGGGAGAGAGAGAGAGAGAGAGAGAGTGAGCGACTGAGACAGAGGGAGAGAGAGGATGAGTGAGAAAGTGACAGAGAGAAAAAGCCAGTTTGATCCAATTCGGCTGCTTGGCGTGTGGAGGTGTAAGTGGGATGATTGGCCTGTTATTGCTGGTTTAATGTTAGGCAATCAGAGCCATAGTGGTCTAGATATCAACAAACATCCATCAAATTGTCCCTTCTTCGTCTTGATACCACCTCCTCTGCCTGGCCCCGCCTGGACGCCGCCGACAAACAATACGGCAACAATGAGAGCCGCGCAATGGTGCCTTTAAAAAAAAAAAAAAAAAAACCCAGGGAGGTTGAATTGATAGCCTCGCGCTCGCCGCACGAGCAAGAAAGAAAACACACTTGTTTGAGGGTGTTTTGCTTTTTTGTTTGTTTGTTTGTGCTGGTGGAGATCTTCACTTATTTTATTTTCCTTTCTTCGCTGCCTCTCGCCATCTTTCCCCTGGCAGAGGAGCACGCCGTTGTTGATGGTGATATAATAACACAGTCAGGTGTCTGTGGCCAATTCCCTGTCATTTGGACTTTTTGCGTAAATCACCATGTATTTTTCTCTTCTTTTCTTTTTACTTTCACATCTCGGTCTTCCTCCCCCCCCCCCCCCCCCCCCTCAGGGTGTCTTTTTTGTGTGTGTGTGCTCAAATTACCTTTCCCGTGGCCTCCCAGACGCCACAATTGCCGGTGTTGTATGGATACTGATGGAAGCTTTTCTGTGTAAATGCAACACTGCTACTAACACAGCCAGTCAACACTACTTAGTCTAATACTGCCTATTATAGAGGAGCAGGAAGATAAATGACTGACTCTCCATTGACTGAAATGCTGCTTCACTAACTATCTGGCAGGCAGAAAACGCGGCGAGGAGACGGATCGACGTCACAACAACAAAAATAGTCGAAACCGCTGCGCTATTGACCGACTTCAGTCTGCGGACCTGAACAAAAAGAGCATTATTCCAACGTTCGAAAAGCGATTCTGACCAGTTAACCATGTCTTGATAAACTATTTAACCATTTCACTTTTTTTCCCCCATCAATAACAGATACTTTCAAGGAAAATAACACCGATTCAAGTCACTTTATCAACTATGTGAAAACGAGCATCGATGTCGCCATAAATGCTCTCCAGAATATCATGTTTTAGTCAGTTTCATAAATTCAGCAATCAAAGCTGCATTTCTCAGTTTACTGGAGACCTCTTGAAGAAGTTAGGCAGGATCAACCTAATCCTTTCACTACGATGTTGAATTTAGCCCCAATCAAATAACAGGGAAGCAACGATTTTAAAGCACTTCTTGATATTGAGAATACAGTTTATACACTGCAGACCGTGGCTTTCTTAAACAAAATAACAATAACGTGGCTAATTTTCAAAAATACCAAGCCATTTAATCTTGACTTATAATATCATAGAGAAAAGTCTCCACTTTAACAGCAGAAAAAGCGAAAATAGTTTTTCTGAAAATGCAGGATATCAAACGCCGTTGAACCGATTCGCCCTCAACCTCTTTCGAGGTTATTTATCCTGGTGAGAGACAAAAACCCAATGCAACATGATGCCTGATGGGCTATTATGATTCTCACCGGCTTGGAACACAATAAGAGATTCTGAAATCTTGAAAGTCAAAGCGGTTGCAGAAGTTCAAAGGCCCATCACAAACTTTATGTGCTTTGTTCACCCTCTCTTTGTGCTTTGTTCATCAAAGAACACCAGGGCCGAACTTTTCGAATCACCAGGATACCTTTTCTGTATTCTTCTCCACAAGTTAAAAACAACAGTGCACTTCTTGTTTATTCGAGATAAGTTGTCACCTCCGTGTCTTTCAAAACAACCCCCCCCCCCAGACAGACATGTTAATCACTATGCAGAGCCCCCCCCCCTGCCTTCATATGCAGCCAGCGTCCCCGCCGGGATCATCTCGGCCGGCGCGTCCTGCTCTCCCACACGAGCTGATTGCGGCGTGGACGCAGTGATGAGTGATGGAATGGAGGGGCCGGACGTGGAAGTGGCGGAAAAAAAAAAAAACGAGGAGGAGAGCGACATTCTCATTTACATGTTTATAGCTCCTCGGCAGGAAAGCGCAGCACTTGTTTGCGTGCCTTCGACGGACATGTCCAATTATGGGCCCCGTTGTCTCCCCGGCAAAAACGCCTCCCGACTGCTCAGCATGCAAACGAAAGCACAACTGGACACAGACGCGCACGTCCGCGGGAGCCAGCTGTGCCCTATGGGAGGACGAGCCGGTCGCCATATTGAGGAGTGCTTGTCAGCGCAAGTGTCATATGTCAGGCACGGAGACAGCTGTGTGTGTGTGTGTGTGTGTGTGTGTATGTGTGTGTGTCAAAACCAGAGACCTGCTCATCTGGGTCAATGCCACCCTGCCCATACACATTCACACTCACACACACGCGCGCGCGCGCGCGCACACACACACACACACACACACACACACACACACACACACACACACACACACACACACACACACACACACACACACACACACACACACACACACACACACACACACACACACACACACACACACACACACACACACACACACACACACACACACACACACACACACACACACACACACACACACACACACACACAGATGGGACACAAAGACATGGACACAGGCTGAACACACAAACTTCCGAGGACACTACGTTGACTTATATTCATTTCTTTGAGACGTCATGAACTAACAACAAGTACTGCTCGTCTAAACCTGCAGCTTTTATCTAAAATATGTTTGCACCCAAAAACATTATAGTTTTTCTTATAGAGACTTGCTTTTGTCCCCATAAAAGACGACAACACACACACACACACACACACACACACACACACACACACGCACGCACACACAGACAGAGGGGTAACTCATAACTCACAAACACCAGACACACGGGATGAGATATAACACATGCCATATGGCAAACATACAAACTCAAGCATACCTAATGTGTTATTTCCATGTTAATGCAATTCTAGCCGTCCCCATGGCAACAACAATGATTGACAGGGCAGAAAAGGTTACAAGGGGCAGAAAAGAAAGAGGAAATGTGTGTTTAGATTTATTTTACGCCAAATGCATAATTTTAACCCCGCCGACCCACAAAACTCATGCACAAAGATTACAACAACAAAAAAAATCTACATTTTATTCCATTGTAGCCCTCCAAAAAAAAAATCAAAGCTCCAAAACGTGAGCTGAAAGGAGGCTAAGCACACAATCACGTGCCATCTGATAGTTTGCTTCTCATCTCCTCATTCTTCCACAGCCCACCCTTGTAACTCCAGCACACACACACACACACACACACACACACACACACACACACACACACACACACACACACACACACACACACACACACACACACACACACACACACACACACACACACACACACACACACACACACACACACACACACACACACACACACACACACACACGCTCTGAAGAACGGGAGCGGAGAGAAAATATTAAAAACAAACAAACGGAGAATTGACATGCTGAGAAGAATTACAGAGGCGCTGATTACATCTGACCCCTCACCTCTGCTGTCCAAAAGCGCTCCTCCCGTCTCTCTCGTTCTCTCTCTTCCATTTATGTGTCGGCTCTCACCACCTCCACCACGTCTCCCTGCCACTTGGTTAACCTCTGGGGATTTTCCTCACCGATTTTTTATTTTTTATTTTTTTTACGTCCCATTCGGGATTCGCTGGGAGTCATTTAGTTTGCCAGTTGTAAAAAAAAATCACTGCATCTGTGAAAAGACTATCAATGACACAAACATGGAAACTCCACTTTCTCAAATCAGAAGGCACAAAATTACACTTTCGCTTATAGAGACAAACCGTCCCTCCCTCTTCGCTCTCCTCCTGACTGATTGACTGTCTGATTTAGGAGCTGACTAACTGCTTATGTATTAAAATTTGTACATTACCAACACCTGCAGTCATTCATTTGAAGGATTTTGTTTTTTAGCCAATCTACTTGGCTAACGTTTTCCACTCCCTCCAGCTTGTTAAATTCCTCTCCGTCTCCCGTCTATGTGTCCCTGCCGCTCACAGGAGACAGAAAATGAACATATTACTGTCCAACTGTCATTTAATTGCCCCTAATTCCTCCCAATTTTCGGCTCATTATTTCATTCTGCCTGTCACGAGTGTCTCACTGAATCACGCATTTGCACTCTGCATGTGTGCATTATTGGAGCAATAATAACTCGCGTGTGTGTGTGTGTGTTTCTTTTTTTTGTGTGTGTGTTATTGTTTTGTTTTGCTAGACTACTCTGTTTAAAATCACACATTTGTCTTCTGATTTGGCCTGTTTTGACTTTACAGCAGGAAACTGTGGCGTGGTGAGGAGGTGAAGCACATGAGGCGGTGAAGGTCTCAAACAAAACCGACCAATTTAAAATTCTATTTTTGACCAATTGGAAGGGGTTTGAGAGTCCGAGGAAGGGTCCTGAAACATTCCCTGCTCCGAAGTTTCGACAGCATTCGCGGTTGGCGACACATTTCTTAGGCGGGTCTCTTCATTATTATTCGATTTCAGGCAATGTTAAATCAAATACAGTGCGTTTATAAACGATCAATTTGGCCTTTTTTGGTGGAGAGAGGCCCCCAGTGATGAAACATGATAGTTCTTTGAAACAGCTTAGTGAATAGAGACACTTATTAAGACTCTTTTATTAACAAACTTGTAAACAGATACAAGCAGATGCTTCATTACTTCCTTTTTAGAAAATGAATGTGTGTTGGGGGCTGGTTTAGTCTGAGTTTAGGGAAAACGAAAGGTATATCAGGTATATTTTTAAACAACACATCAATTCATCTTTCAACGCATTTTAAAGGGATTTGAAATAAACGCCCGCCCAAAAAAACGCTAAATAAAAAGCTTTCATTAATAAATATGAGTGTCTCTAAACATTTATAAACATTAACAAACCGGGACACATTTGCAAAATTCTGACCTCATTGCTGTTTGTGTGCATTTAAAAATAACTGCAGGAGAAAGTTGAATCTGCAGCGTTTCAGCCAAATTTCTTTTTTCAAACTGGCAAATTAGAAGAGATGTGACAGAGTTAATAATCAGAGACTCATCGCTTGTTGTCTGAATCTCAACATCTCATCAGAAACACGAGAGCACAAAGCAGAACGAACTCAAAGCCAATCACCGAGCCAGCGGCGATTTAGAAAGCGCCCCAAGTCTCGGACGTGAAGTGACGCCGATTCATTTAACTTCATGTCAGTCACTCTGGTGTTAAGCGGTAATTGGTGAGGTCGCTACTAAGCTCCGCCTCCTCAGGGCGACATTCATACGGACGGACGAGCCAGTTGGAGTGTTATTACGAGTCTCATCTATAAATCCAGGAGACTATAGACTGGGAGTCATGACACTCTGTAGGCCGCCATCGTTGTTACTGAGCATGTGCAGAAGATGTATTGACTGCAGCCGCGGTGCACATGCAGTTCTTTGCCGAATGTCGATGGGTCATTGGGGTCAAGGGTCTTGCTCAGGGAGCCACGGTGCATGTTTTTTGGACCGTGGGTCCCTCAGAGGAAACCCACCGAATCAAGCCTGAGCGTTTTCAGAAAGTTGCAATTTCACCGCCCCGTTTACACGAAACTGGAGTCGGAGCGTTTTCAAAACGTTGCGCTTTTGGCAGCCGTTTTCAAAAAGTTGTGTTTTCATGTGGTTCCAAGGGCCATTATTATGTAACTGGACACCACAACAACAACAACAACAACAACAGAACGCGACAAACCTTTTGCATTTTCACATGATATTGTCGCGTAAACTGGATCTCAGCGGTCAGAGAAGGGGTGTGGAGATTTTCTGGGAAAAACAATTCGCTGAGCGAACCAAACTGGGTCGAAGGGTCACACAGAGGCCAAGTTAGACAAAGGATTTAGACAACTTTTGAAATGTTTGCACACACAGTCCACCTGGTGACCCCAAAAGCTAAACTCATCAACTAATGCGTTAAACTGCAGAAAACACACTCACACACAGATGAACATTAGTTCATGCAACACACATCTTCATACTTATTTACCCATTTGTGCGAGTGGGTAAGCTGACATTTATTTATTTATTATTTATTTTGAAGTTTCGTTTGACAGTTTGCATCAGAAATATGAAAAAAAAAATGCTTCAGCGCAAAAAAAGTTTATCTGGGAACACTGAAGCGTCGTTGCATCCAGTGACAGGAACACTGAACTTGTCTTCATCTTTCAAGTCCGGCTAATAGCGTCCGTCATCAGCGACCGGCAAATGAACCCCCGCATCCCCTCATTTTTATACCCAATGTAATGACCCTCTGTAAAGGTCGATGGGATCAGTTTCTGAGACCTGTCTTATCCTACGGGGCTCTTGCGGGACATATAGAAGAGCTGTCTGATCTGTTAAGGGACTTACTCGCAGTAAAGCCACTTACGGCCTCTGATACACCAATCATCAACCGGCATTAGGAGCTGGGGTTGATAGTGGAAGTGACCCATTGACCCAGGATAAGTTGCTTGTTTTACCAAGAGTTGCTACTGTAGCAGTTTAGTGCATTTAGTGTCCACTTAACCCGCCAGATGCTGCGTGTCGTCTGCCACGTAAACCCCTTGAACATATTGTGGAAACGGCTTAAACCCTGCCGAGTTGAATTACAGCTCGGCACATGCACAACTTGAGGAGGATGAATGGTAATGCCATAAATCAAACCCCGAATGACACTCGGCGAATTATCTGTTAAAGCAGCAGGACCAAAATCACCATTTTTTGCAAGTGATGTAGAACAAATGGAACAAAGTGTAAGGCCTAGAAATGCGTAACAATAAGTCAATTTGTTTGTACATCATTTTATTTTATATGACTTATGGGAGGGAGCGGTCATTAACAAACACAGGCAGAGGGAGAACGTCCAACCTCCACAGAGATCGTCATATCCTTATAATAAAATAAAGCACAGAAAGGAGTTTCACTTGAGTTGACTGAAACTTGTCCAATTAGTCTTCAATCGATGCCGTCAAGGGCGGGTTTGTAAAAACATGTATAATGCAACAGTTTTCTGGACATTTCACTGCATTTTAAACTGGAATATATCATTAAACATTGGCTTTATGTTGAGACTGTGATGATTTCCCATAGTAATGGTTTGATTTTATGCAAAAAATATAGATATTTTCATCATGTGGACAACAACAAAATAGTTTAAAAGTCTAAATATAAAGGGTTATTAGTGCACTATGCAGTCAGTCCGGCCAGCTCACGATGAAATTGGACTGTGTGTGTTTGACATCTCTGCTCTAAAAGATGTCAATGGCAATACTCAATAGTTTTCCTTTGTGGTTGATGAGTCTACATACAGATACAAGCTCATTCCTAAATGTGAAGGAGAATATAGTTCTTAAAAATGATCGTTTGTTCAGCTGCACAGATCACGCGGGACGATCAACGTGGGGTTCAGACAAACAGAAGATACTGGATCATCTTTAATACTGATGTAAAGCAATTTAAAAAAAATGTTTGCAGGGCGCGAAGAAGACTCCGATGAGTGTGTGAGTGTTTTCTTCGCCGCTGCAGTGGGAGTCCACGGCGGAGGACCTGATCACAAACATATCACTGGCGCTCGCTCGTCTGAATCCTGTGACCCAGATTGTTGAGCCTGCTATTCATTTCTCTCTCATCCTCTACATCTCTTTCTCTCTCTCCGAGTCCACCTCTCTCTCCAACACACACACACACACACACACAAGCACACACTCACACGCACACCTTTTCTAATGACAGCAGTGTGTGATAGTTAACTGGTGCTGGAGTGGAGTTGCAGTGGTGTGGCAGGGGCTGATTTGGCAGCAGTCACAGCTGAAAGGCTTTTATCCTGCATGGTAGAAAGCACAGAGATGGACATGCACAAGGACCCCTGAGGGACGGACACACACACACACACACACACACGCACACACTAGTGGCAGTGAAAAGGAGTCTACTCAAGTGTTTGTTGGTTCTGAGGAGACTGGGCTAAAAAAAAAAAAAGAAAAGACAGCAAAAGAAAGAGTCTGACACAGAGGAAGAAAGACCTCAGGATGATGTTACTGTATGTTGCTAGGAGATAAACTGCTGCCACTTTTTTTTTTTTATTACCCAGAGGGCTTTGCAGCCCATCTATGGGTCTATTGGTCAGTGTACAGATCAATGGAGCTCTTCAGACCAGTGCTCGGCTGTATAATACCACATCAGGTCAAACAAGTGCACGGAGGCAGACAAGAATCTCGGAGAAGAAATCAAAGAGGGTCACAGATGCTCCCGCTGTTCAGGAAATCTCGCTTTTTTTTCCCACCCCCCCCCATTCCCGCTTCACAGGAAAGCAACGCGCATTGTTTCCCGTCGCCGAGAGCGGGTTGCTATAATGTTCCCCGCGTAATGGAGGTAAATCTAACACATTTCGGTTGAAAGCCAGTGTCAAATTGAGCAACTGCGTTGAACCGAAAGATCGCAGGCTAAAGAGGAGGCAAACCCCCCCAAAAATAAAAAAAAATAAAATAAAAATGAGACCGTGAAAACGGCGAACCAGTTATCTGGCTATTACAGAGTTCATTCTCATTATCGGTTGTTAGCAGTCTGAGGCCGTCCGTTTAATCCTTGTGCTGACAGTAAACACACGATTATACAAATAATGAGGGGAGATATGAATAGCAAGGCAGCGGAGGGAAGAGGGGGTAGACCAAGATGGATGGCACACAGAGGAGAGGGGAAATGGCACCAGGCAGAGAAATGGAGGTCCTTTGGCTGCAGACATGGTCCCACAAAAGGCTTTTTTTTATTTTTCTTCTTCTTCTTCTTCTTCTTCCCCAGTTTGGAGGAAACGAAATGCAATAGCAATCACACTGGTGCTAACTGAAAGCCTTAACACTATTTCCCACATGTCAGACGCAGAATGGGGGATACGAGAGATTGGTTTGGGATTCCAGAGAGGAGGAAAGGGTGGGAGGGTTATTTCAGGTCATACTGTGTGAAAAGTTTGTGCAGATATCCAAAAAAAAAAGAAATCCGGCAAGACTGATGCACTTTTTTTTTATTTCCAAATGATGCAGAGCGAGGTCGCTGCGTTAAACATTCACAAGAATAAACCTACGTAGAGGTGATAGTTACTGTTCAATGAATATTCAAGGAATGCTTAATATTGCAGGATGACTGAATATCCTTTGTGCCAACAAAAGACACAGAACTACTTTTTTTTTTTGTAGCATTAAATTACCTGGCAAGTAATTCTGATTTGTGAACCAGCATTAACATATGGGCTTTTCCACAAGAAATGAACCGGCGCTCCACACGAGGCATTTCTGTACATTTAAAATGTGGCCCCAGCGCGACTCCCTGCAAACACAAACATGCACAGAGCCACCGCAGGGCGTACGGCGGGGAACTGCAGGGCCTATCTAGTACAGTGTTTCTCCCTCGCTGGTTTGACTATGGCACTTATCTGCCTACTGCAGAGAGAGGAGAGCAGATAGCACACAGATGAGCTCCGCTGCCAGTGTGTGTCTGAGCACGAGGGTGTGTGTGTGTGTGTGTATACTGTATGTGTTGCCTGTGCCTGTCGCACGCGCAATGTTTTAATACGAATATGTACTTTGCGTGCGCGTGTGCATTTGCCATTCAGGTGTGCTGCCCAGGAGTGTGTTTGTCTCCCTTTACCTTTTCCACTTATCTTGACATGCAAACCCCTCTGTGTGAAGGCGTGAGATGTGAGTAGTGGCGTCTGACTGCGAGGAGATTTGAGCTGCGGTAATATTCAGGTTTGGGATCCCTCTCTCTCTGTGGGATTAACCTCAGATGGAAGAGATCTGCCCCCGCCGACTGTTGACAAAGCCACAGTTATGTATGATACAAAAGCTCAGCAAAACGCGTGGCACGTCGAGGCCCGGGGGCCGGCTTCGTGGCTGTCTCACAGAGATGCCATACGTACATCCCTTTGAAGATCCGAACACAGTGTCGATATTACGAGCAAAAACCACCCGCACAGTGCAAGCAGGTAATATCAGGCGTCTGTGTTTACACAGTCTGTTTTTCCATCTCTTGTTTAGTGTTTCTTGCAAGAGCGAAACAGAGCATCAGGCAGAAACATCTGATTATTTTGGGTTGATTTTCAGGTAAATATGCCAGGTTTTGATCAATCCGTCACTTTATCCAACTCCAGGTTATGTCAGTTGATCCCAGCTGACCCACACACGTTCATATGGTCAATGTAGAATCGCAAATATATGACTTTCAGTCTCTGAGAGAACATATGAGGGACCGTGTCTGGATTTGATCCGGGGGACGATCTTGATTTTCTCAAATAATAAAACTGACCGTAGAGCTCTACAAACGACTCACTGCAACAATCAACATTTGATAAAAAAAAATCGTCACGACCCCATTCAGATAAATACAAACTCCTGAAATGATCTGTTCATTATGTCAGATAAATATGTGAAATCAACTTTTTTTTTAAAATTCTTATTAATATTCATTCTCTTGTGTTATTGCTGATTTTTTTTTATTGAAGTTTTTGTCGATAACCTGCAGTCTTAATGTCGTCCTTTCAGCTTTTGGCACACACTACTTTTTATTTCAAACTTGCAAGGTAAATTGTCAAATCTATTTCCATTTCTATATTTAAATATATCCTCATCATTTGAGAATATTTCTAGACAGTAATAATAATCATGATAAAAGCTAACAGGCAGATGGCGACATGCAGTTTGCACATAAAAGTTACAGGTAACAGTAAAACTGAACGCGTTGTGACGAGACGTTTCATTTTAAAATATGAGCCCCGTCACGGTAAACCTTGCAGAACTCACACCATCTCGAGATCTTTAATACCGAAAACCAAAATAAAGTCTTGGGTTTGAGGAAGTTGAACGGCGATAGATCCACTTTAATAAGTGGACATGTAGTCGCGGTTTATTTTAAGCATTTTTTTTTTTATGGCGGATCCAGTCAACAGTCTGACTGTGAGGCAGCGGAAAGACGGGAAAATTGAAGTGAAATTATAAAAAAAAAAAAGTCGGTGGAAAAGAAATGATGGATCCCGACCACATATTTATGTTCTCGAAGGCCCGTGGGCACATTTCTATTGTGTGCGTCTGTGAGAGCGTGTGCATGTGTGTGCGTGTGTGCGTGTGTGTGTGTGTGTGTGCACATGCGAGAGAGCGAGGAGACGAAGAGAGCACGGACCGCCATGGGTCATCCGTCCATCTGTCCAGCCAACGGTCAATTTGGCGCCGGAGAATAGAGGCATTGAGTCAGGTGAATGGGTGGCGAACACAAAGTCTGTATATATGTGCGTGTGTGTGTGTGTGTGTGTGTGTGTGTGTGTGTGTGTGTGTGTGCGTGTTCGCCCCACGCTGAAAGGCAAACGGTGAGTCGGACCAACTCCATCACCGCCGATGAATGGATGGAAAGAGAGATGGGAGAATGGGAGAGGAGAGGCGGACGACGAGGAGTGACAGGTGGAGGTTATCTGGCCACAGAGAGGGAGAACGAGGGAGGTGCTCATTGGAGGGGGGGGGGGGGGGCGGAGGGGGGCTATTGTACATTATTTGCTGGCATACAGTAAAAAGACCTCATACATGCACAATCACACGGTGGACTTCGGCGCACAGATAGTTTCATCCGGGAGCACAATGTACTTCCAATGGATTGAGAGAGAGAGAGAGAGAGAGAGAGAGAAAGAGAGAGAGAGAGAGAGAGGTCGCAGGCTATTTCATGGGGCGCTGGAACAATGTTTTATGTTTTAAAGGAACATCCGAAACTGCTTCTCGTCATTCGCGGGGAAAGGAAATCAGCAAATAAACGTCACCGTGACGAACCGTGCCTTTGTTCGAACTTGAGCAGCAGATGAAATGATTTCTCCAAAATAGATTATATGTCACATACGAGCCAACCGTTATGAACACAGGCCAAATATTCGTGTTGTGCACAAAAAGAAGAAAAAATGTATGTAATGTAATGTAATGTGTATTCAGAAACTTTTTTCACAATCTGGAACAAGTCTTCAACCCAAAGCAGCTATTTGAATATCTTGTGAATGAAGGAAGACGAGCCGTGATGGAGAGATGACAGCATCACTTTACACCGGGGAGTCTCACTTAATCAGATGGACAAGGATTTAAGGGTTTATGTGCCGTTTGTGCTGAGCGGCACTATTATTTCACCTCCTGGTACGACGATCAGCAGGACGAAAAGCTACCGAGCTAACGCCGTAACTGTTCTAACTACTGAAGGCGAGGTAGAGTTTAAAACCTAATTGCGTACTTTCAATATGGTCGAATGGGCAGTACTTCAAATTTGTGCTGTGTGGTCAATTCAGAACACAAATTCCCAACCGCCTTAAACTTAAGCGAGAAAATCAATCGTAATTTCAGAATCAGTCATCAAAAATTCCAACATTTTTAAGATGGCGTCAGAATAAAATACAGTATTTTTACATTTTCACTTCCTGTGGAAGACTATTAATACAGTTTGTTATTTCTAATTTTGTTCTCCGCATAATTTTTTTTTTTAAGTAATTCAACTACCGTAAATGGACTCATTAGTTAGTAGAATTAACCACAAGACTCTGAACTGTAGCTCAATATTAAACTTCTCTTTTCCCCCTGGGATCGCGAGTGACATTAAGCACTTGTGAACTCGGTGCAGCAACATTTCGTCGATAAAATATCCGGCGACGGCAACAAACGTGAAGACTTGAAGAGGGCAATCTATGTGACAACAACAACAACTGTTTACTTGCGCACGCGACTAAAACAGACCAAAGCGTCCATAAACAGATTCAGACATATATATTCACACAAACACCCCAAGGTTAGCGAAACACTCCTCATTTCAATTAACAATTATTATGCTTCAGAGAAACTCCCTAAAATAAGCCTGCTTGTCATTTCTCTCTCTCTCTCTCTTTTTTTTCTTCCTCTTTCATTATGTCTGGCATCTCTCTCCATCTCTCTCTCTCTCTCTCTCTCTCTCTCTTTCAACGTTCCTTGCCCTCGCTCAGATCTTGCCTCATTTCCTTCTCCTCCTGCGGGGTAGTAACTCTTCATCTCTGTCATCTCTCTCTTTTCATTTCTCTTTTCCCCCCTCTCCCTCGCTCTTCCTCCCACCTCAGGGCCACTCCAGTTTAAATGGAGTGATTAGTCTAAAGTGGGTGCTGTCAGTGAGATCATCCTAAGATAGAGTCCTATCTGGAATGACCTGAGCCGACAGCGGACCAGCTCCGGAGAGACGGAGAGAAAGAGAGACACTATTAAATGTTCTATTTGTGACAGCTGGCTCCGGGCTGTGCCACAGCCATGCCTCCTCTCTCTCTCTCTCTCTCTCTCTCTCTCTCTCTCTCTCTCTCTCTCTCTCTCTCTCTCTCTCTCTCTCTGCAGAGCTCCGTCTAGATCCAACAACGGCCCTTTGCTCTGAGCTGTGTCTCCGTCGCCAAGCCCCCCACCCTCACTTAATGCAGAACGAGGGGGGAGTGGAAATGAGGATGGAGCGGGGGGGGGGGGGGTAAAAAAAGAAAAGAGGAGGAGAAGGTTTAAGTGAGGTGAGGGTTAAAGTAGACAAACATTTTACACATTAACGGCATGATCGGGAGTAAGTATGGTGTCTCGGAGATCAGAGGGGTTTTTGTTTTTTTCCCTCGCTCTGACCTCCGCTCCCGCCGAACTGCACATTTGGAAATGGAGGAGTGAGGCCGCGAGGAATGAGGAGGAGCGCAGGAACAAATAGAAAACAAGGGAAACAAAAGGGAAGGAAAAAAACAAGCGGTGGCAAGACGCAGGTAATACAAACCTGTGCCGAAAACACTGCGTTTACGCAACGTTTTAGACTCGGTGATCACCAGTTTTGCGGCCCGGGGTGCTTCATTCAGGGCTTCTGGATGGAGAATCGGGGGGGGGGGAATGGGGGGGGGGGGCTCATCTGACAACTTGTGTCGTTCCTCGGTTCAGACCGACACGGTGGTCGACTTCCCTTCAAGCCACCCGCCCAGCAAATGTATGTTCCACCCAACGTTGTGCCCAAAGGTGAGACGAGCTGCAGCAGAAAGTGACCGAAAAGCAGATTAAAGCTAAAGTGTGCACCAGCATTGGTCCTTCACTGCAAAAAGTTACATTTGGCAAGATATTTCTTAAATTAAGTGAAAAATTACTTGTTTTTGACTAATAAGTCACTTTTGCTAAAAACAAAATTGTCCGCTAAGATTATTATTCTAGTTTTAAGAAGAGTATTACTTTATTTTCTTATTAGCTAGAATGGCCTTGGCTTTGAGTATTAAAAACTAGTTATAAAGTACTGTTAGGCTTAAAACAAGCATTTTTTTTTCCATTTTAAGACGACTGACCAGCAATCAAAGGACCTGAACTGGCATTTCATAAGTTCAACCTTCTTATTTTAGAAGATTGGGCCAAGATTGAGTCCAAAAATGCTATTTTCAAGATCACGCTGGGTCATATAGGGGCTCGAATTATTTTCTTGTTTTTGAAAATCAAGTAAAATTTTCTTGTTCTGTTGGCAGATAATTTTGCTTATTTTCCGTATTAATTTTCTTGTTTTAGTATATTTTTTCTCTTATTTTTTTTTACGGAGGAATCGTCGCAGTGTTTAAGTTTCAGTGCCCGAAGCGTCACACAACAACAACAGGACCCTACACACACGTCTCCACAGCCCGGGAGGCACATTCAAAGACATTTCCAACAAGAGTTCGGGATGTGCTGAGCTCAAGCAGCACACGACGTTATACTTTTCTTCCCGATGGGACAGGCGAGCCGTCACACAGCCAGTTTATCTTCAGTACTGGGCTCAATCAGCCAACTTTTTTAACTGCTTCGCCGATCGACTGACAGAACAGACAGAGGTGCGCCCGGTCTCAAACAGAAAAGCACGCGGACTGGATAACTCGACGCAATTTAAAAGGCTTCACGCGTCACACTGCGCGGCTGGTCTTCAACGTCTCTGTTGCGCATTTCAGCAACATGCAACAAGAGCAAAATGCAACAACAGTTAGTTTGAACACTTGTTCAGAACATTGGTTTTAAATGTGCTTTCATGGGCTTGACGTCGTAATCCATGACCGTTATTCAGTAGAGGAGAGAGTTCAGAGAGGTTAAAGCCGTCTAACCCCCCCACATACACATTAACGAAATAAATCAAAACATATGATCATAAATAAATATGGTGGCTTAAAGATTAGAAGGATTTGGGCTTCCACCTGTCTCTCTCTCTCTCTCCCTCTCTCTCTCTCCCACCCACAGACACACAAAAGGACAAGGACAGAGCGCTACAATAGGCTGCAGAGGGCAAAGGCTGACAAAAGCCATTTCATCACGGGTTAACCTCATTCACACATTAATCTGCCACAATAGCTTCCTAATCACATAATCCACAGAAATTATACAGACACCTTTATATTATGATTGCACAGCTGGAGGCAGGAGAGATTAACACGCGGGATCGAGAGAGGTGACTGCGTACAGCGGCGTGTGTGTGTGCGTGTGTGTGTGTGTGTCAACTTCGTCCCTATAAAACTGCTGTAAGCCGGCGGAACACAAAGATACACACAAATCTGCAGAGCGGTGTTACATGCTGTCTGTATTATTTTGTCAAGTGTGTGAACACACTCTGCCTCTCAAAAAAAAAAAAAAAAAAATCCCTCACTGCCGGATGCATTGTTATGTGGCGCGTGTGTCTGCGCGGCTCCATGTGTGTAAACATTATTATGCTGGTGCCTGTTTAGACATGGAGGCCATTCCTCCCACTTGACAACCCAGAGCTGCACTAATCATGACGGTGTTAAAACACTCAACATAATGCATGATCTTGCATCCGCACACCTACACGCCGACACAAAAGGGACGCACAAAGGCGGCCGCCAGCAGATGTATGGGAGAGCTGAGCGATCAACAACTCAAGTGTTTTGTTACGCTCAACCACTCGCGTAAGACTTCGCCCATTTATCGTTTCCGCCAGGGGGCACTGGTTCCCTGCGCTAATCGTGAGGGAGAGAAAAAAAACAACAAATTCCACCACTTGATGGTGACAAATTCCAAATGAAACAACAACAAAAAACGGAACCTTTTTGTCAATTTTGCTGAAATTGGGCGACATTTTAGTAGAAAATTTATCTGAATTTGCAGGTTTTCTCCAAATTTTGGTGAAATTTTATGCTTATTAATGACAAAATAACTATGCGTCACTACTTCAAATTGAACAACAAGGTGGAGCAGCTGTATAAATCATGACAATTCAAGCATTTAGAATTTATCGATACGATAGCCACGTCTTTTGTGTGAAATGTTAACACTATAACGAGAACATTTTCAGTTATTTTACCAAGTATAATTTTGTTTGCAGCAGTGGAGTGAAGTCAAAGATTATTTAATTAATAATAAGCCTCATGTTCCTGCATGTTCATTTAAAATCAACTTGAGCTCACCACCAGATGACACCATAGGAAGGCATTTCTACTGACGCGTTTAAAGGTTTTACACGTGATAAAGTTTATTTACACAAAGGTTTTTTACGTTACAACTCTGAGTTATGTCACTTTATTGAATTTTTGGGGGGATAATTAGTACAAACAGTTGTTTATATAACAATGACGGATGCATGAATGTGTGATTTCTTAAGTTTGGTTAACATTTGCACAACTTTGACTGCATTCATTGTTTTCCACTTTTTTTTGCCCCATTGACTCGAGTCTGTCTGTGTTTCAGGCCCTTTACTTTAGTCTGGGAACGCCAGGTCAGAGCTTCTCTGTGATTCTGGACGCCGGATCAGCCGAGCTGTAGGTTCCATCAACGTATTCCTCGACGTTGAAGTGCCGCTTTGGACGATGCACTTCCACGCCTGTAATATAAACCTAAACTGTTCAGTCCAGTCAGAGTTCAACTGACGCTTTTCCTGGTCGACTTTGCATTTTTATTTATTTTTTTTCACGCTGTAGATTATGTTGTTTGTTTAACTTTGACTTCCTGCTCTGGCGGTTGGTCTGGCGGGTGGTGGAATCGAAATCCGTGGACGTCCGAGCTGACCGGACGCGCTCAAACTCCGACTACGGTTTGGGATGAGGCCCAAACAAGGTAAAGCATCTGTTTCCATCCATCATTACCCACCACTTACCTTCAATATGCGCTCAGACCGCAGCGCTCCGCTGTTTCCTCCCGCCACCATCGGGGGGCGCTGCAAATGCGCTACCGAGAGGTCGTATTTTGGTGCTTGAAAAAAAATAAAATAAAAAAATCGACCAGTATGGCCGTTTGAGTTGGAGAGCATGTTACAAACAGCAATTGACCTGTTAATGTATGTGAATGGCGGCGCGGGTTCGGCCGAGTGAGTCTGTGTGCACAGGCGGCGATGTGTGTATAAATGAGCAGGTGAAGGCAAACAGTCGGCACTCGAGTGTGTGTGTGTGTGTGTGTGTGTGTGTGTGTGTGTGTGTGTGTGTGTGTGTGTGTGTATCGAGTAACATAGTGCCACGGAGAGATAAGTTTCTCTCCCCATGCATTTCCTGCTGCAGTCATCCAAATTATGTGTAGCCTCTGTGTGCGTGTGTGTGTGTGTGTGTGTGTGTGTGTGTGTGTGTGTGTGTGTGTGTGTGTGTGTGTGTGTGTGTACGCCAGTCTAAAACTCGGCCCTTCAGTTAGACAAGGTGGGATTAAGGAGTAGGGATAGACTTTCAGAGGGAGAGTGAGAGATGACTGCGGAGAGCCCATCTCGTATGCATTGAAAATTTCTTCTCCGCTGCAATTATTCAAAAGCTGCGGGTTTTTTTGCCGGAGAGGGATGAGCAACAGGAGGAGAGGCGGTGTGAAGAGTCTGGTGCTGGAATAACATGAGGTTAGGTGGCGTGGGTAGCTATAACCGTTTAGTAGAGCAGTGAATTCAGAATGTTAGGACGGTAATACGAGCGAATGAGCGTGCGTGGGTGGATAAAGTGAGTAAAGGATTTTATTTTATTTTTTTATTTTTTTACAATATATTGCAAGGTATACAAGGAAGACCTGGCTGTTCCGTTAGATAAAATATGTCAGTAGGCAATAAAACAATGGCGGAAGATTATATTACGTTGCAACCGAACTACTAAGTGATCAGTTCAATTTATTTACTAGTCAACGCAAAAATGATCCATATATATCCAGCGACATAACTGGAGATGAACAAGCGCTGAATGAGTAGGGTTTACGAGGAAAAAACGTCGACTCAAACTTTCATTTTCAAACTTTAGCTTGACATGAGTGACTCAAGCATCGAGACCAGTTTCAACCTGAATGTGTTTGAATGAAACAAAGTGATTTCTCTATGCAATTCATGCGCAGTTGACTTGGAGGAAGAGGGAGGAAAGGTCGGAGGCCAGAAAAATTTGGTAAACATCAAGTTGGTTAATCTTGTTCGCAGTCAAAATGCTGCACCCCCACTTGATTTAAGATCAATTAACCTCCCAAGCAATATTTCAGCATTACAGAGGGACTTGTTTTAGAACAATGCGACTTGAATATCTTAAGTAAACAATGTTTTGAGATGTATTCATGTATTCATACGTTTTTCAAGCTGAGGGGTTAATTGTATACCATCATCTTGATTTTTTTGCATTTGTGGCTCATTCGGAGACATAACGCTCGACAATACTGGTAAAATATAGCTTGAAATTAAATTTTCCCTTCTTTTAAGATTGCACTATTCTGAATCACGTCATTTCAAGAAGTCTTATCGAGACCATTTTCACTTGTTCTACTGGCGGATTTGTTTTTCACTTATTTCAAGGTAAAAGTACCTTGAAGCAAGTTTTGTTTTCTTGTTTGTGAGGGACTTTTTTTTTTTTTTTTTTTTTAAGAGCCAGAGAGGAGAACGTTTTACCTCTTATAAACTGCGCTTTGTATCCAAAGTATGAAGAAATAATCAGCACAGTGTATATATGTTATTAATGGGTCAAGGTTTCGATGTGTACTGGAGGTTTTTTTGTTTTTTTTGTTTTTGGATGGTAAAGACGACTACCAGTCAATTGACGGTTGCAGCTCAGAACAGAACCTCCACCGATCTGCTCTTTTTCAGATCAGAGTTTTCCAACAGTGTCTTTTTAAAGGAACTTAAAGCCAGAAATATCCCATAGAACTCTTATTACTCCTCCAGAGTTTCTAACTTTGAGGCTTATTAGGTTTCTCTTTGAAAGCGTGCGATGATTCCGAAGGTGTCGTCTCGGTGGTCGCTGGGTTATTGCTGGAGGAGGAAGCGCGGCGCATTGTGGCGTCGCGGGAGGGAAGATTGTGTCCATGCTTGTGGCGGCCGCACGTACGTGTCAAAGGTGGCGGCCACAAAGAGGAAGATCCTCAGCTCCCGCTTTCACGAACATTATAACCTCCTCACTTCTTTTTGAATCCGGACAGCAGGGCCTACTCCGGATATCACAAAAGCAGGAGAGAAAAAAAATGTGCATGCAACTCCTGCGTTTCTCGAAAGACGCCTTCATGACGGCGCCTTCCAAACTTTGAGGTTCCACACGTGAAGGCCGACGCACAAGCGTCCATCCTCAGCAGGGAAAGCTCTCACTTGGTAGCTCATCAGATTGTTCTTGCTGCAGGCTTGCCTCGAAACATATTGATGCTAAAAGCCTGACTTAGTCCTGCTGAATATTGCATGGCGCTAATGTTTCACAGCCTGGCACAGATTGGCAACACATAGTCTCATGGGTGAAGTGTGGGTGGAGGAGTGGGAGAAGGGCTGATATGTAAAAAAAAAAAAGGGAGAGAGAGAAAAAAGTGGAAAGATACAGCCACCTGATTTTGTGTTCTTTTGCCTTGTTTTGCTTGTTTTTAACGTTTCCCACCCCGTTTCGACTTGAATGTTTCTTCAATCACAAAAAAAAAACAAGATTCCACACTAGAGAAAATGTGGGTATTTGAAGTCAATCCGATTGATGCATGAGTGCACCGTCGTCTGACGAAAGAAACTCTTTCACCCCTGTTCAATCCGATTGGAGAACCCTCATTAAATACATACATTTTGGATTTTAACTTTACACTTCGATAAGTCGAGTATCCAAAGTCAGTGTGAAGATAAACCAATGCACACTAATTTGCCAATGCAATCTCATGCAGAGTTGCTTAAAACTGACCAAAATCACACACATTTGACCATCTGGACTTAAAATGAGCCATATTGCTGGTATACTTGGTGGCCAACCGGCAGTTTGTTCTGGTCTTAGGCTGAATGGAGGTTTTCTTGTGCGGTGTTCCTTATTGCCAGAAACGATGAGCTGGTTTGTAAAAGCTCTTGAAGGTTGAATAAGCATTAATAAGTACTATTGTTATACAATAAAGTGTATTAATTAAATTACTTATCCCTTTCTATACTTATTTGGTGTATATTTATACATTAGGCGTCATTTGCAGGAATTATCTTTGTTGTGATAATGCGCTCGTGCATTTTTACAGGAAATGTGTGTTGCTTTTTTTTAATATATATTTTCACTGACGTGCCTTTTGAGTTTCACATCAAAAGTATTTTTGGCTCATGACTTATGGAATTTTACATTTTAGGACAATGTGGTTAAAAAAAAAAAAAACACTGAGTTTTGCAGGTACATCGACTAACTTAAGAGATTCCTGGCGAACAGTTGGTGTCCATTTACATTCAGATGGCTACCATTCAACCTAACATAACCCGCCGTGGAATCAGAATAGTGAATCAGCCTTTGGAACACGGATACTCGGAGCCGAGTCTCTCCCCGAGACGACTGTACCCACTCTCATCACAGGCCTTTTCCAAAAATACATGCTGTGTGTGTCTGTGTCACTTTCCGCCGCTGCATAAATCCTGCACCCAACACTTATTTCCCCTCTTTATCGTTCCTCGGCCTCTCTCTTCCTCCCGGTGTGACATGTCCTGTAAGCATTAGCGAGGCAGCTAACTGGAAAACCATCTGTTTGGTTGTAGCTCTTTAGCCCATTACGTGGTTGTCTGACTGGAGCACTCACAAGGTGTGTACGTGATGAAGAAGACGGAGAGAGAGAGAGAGAGGGAGAGAGAGAAATCTATCAGTCTTGAGCAGTTAGGAAGGAAAACGGTGTGAATGCGTGTGCCGGTCTCGTCGCAGGACAATCGCACGGCGCCGGGCGAGGATCCGTCTGGCCTGGAGATCACGCCTGTTTTCTCCATCAGACAAAAAGGTTTGCCTCCGTATAATGAGACAGCGGGATCTTGACAATGTTGATTTGGAAGCCCCGAAGGGTGCCTGCATCAAACACCCACACCTACTCAGACACACACACAAACACACACTGGCACGCACACGCTGGGGGGGGGGGGTGGGGGGGGGAGGGAGGCCCTCATCAGAAGAAGGTGCGCTGTTTTACCAACACAAATCACATCAAGTGATTAGACACAGCATCGTCACCGTAGAGACAGGTGGGAATGGCAACAGATGATGAAACAGGGCTTCCATCAAGGAATCAAACACACACACACACACACATACACACACACAACACGCAATCACACACACAAATCCCATATGCAAGAATGCAACCACACAGGCTCTCAATCAAACACACATAACACACAGAGGGACGCCATCAGGAAATCAGCAGCCAATCAGAATAATTTGACTGGGATGATGACGGGTCTATCCAATCTGCAGCCGCTGTCACGGCAAGAGAGCATCGTTATCGCCGCACGCACACAAAACCACACACACAAAACCACACACTCTCACACACACACACACAAAACCACACACACTCTCTTTTAGCTGCTGTTCTGAAGGTTCAACTTTAAATCAGAGTTTACGCTCAGCTCGTCCTTGTGTGTGTGTGTGTGTGTGTGTGTGTGTGTGTGTGTGTGTGTGTGTGTGTGTGTGTGTGTGTGTGTGTGTGTGTGTGTGTGTGTGTGTGTGTGTGTGTGTGTGTGTGTGTGTGTGTGTGTGTGTGTTCGGCCTTTTCCTGAATACGCGCTGAATACAAATCCGTCCGTGCGTCAGTCAGACTCGCAGCGTTCATCTCCCTGGCAATTTCCATGAGATTCGATTTAGAGGGCTAATGTATAATCGGCCGTTGGAGGGAGGTGGGAGAGTATTAATTGACCAAGCAAAGGAGGTGTAGAGAGAGAGAGAGAGAGAGAGAGAGAGAGAGAGAGAGAGAGCGAGAGAGAGAGCAAGAGAGAGACATAAAGTGATGTTACTCTGAGCCAAGAGTGGACTCTAGTGGATGCTGTCACTCCGTCTCTCACACACACATACTAACACTCACACGCCCTCTTCAGATGAACAACTTTATCCTATAGAAATTATTGGGCTACTTTTTATTTTCCAAACATCTCTGGCGTCAGTGCAGAAACGCAAGACGTCTTCGTGCCGAGCATCCTGAGCGAGTGTATTGAACCACATGTCGCTCTAAAGATAGGTGAGGAGATTCCTCGGTGAATAAACCATGAAACGGTTTATTAAAAATCTTCAGGAGCCTCTCCTTCCTTTTTCTAACTAAACCTGAACGTAACCTCACTGAAAGTGGCCAATGAAAGACATCTTCAGACAATGGTGAAATAAAGAAAAGTATTTAAAGACGGTTTTCTCCGGATGCCAAAAATAAATTTTCTCTGATTCATCTAATATGAATATATTCAACATTTGGCCTCAGGAATCCTTTTTTTTTTCTTCTTTCCAATACATAGTTGAGATCATAGTGGAGACATGAATCCTCAGATGAATAAATAATGATTAAGACATCTCAGAAGGTCAGAGGTCAGGGTCCGCAAGAAAAATGATGACGTACAAGTTTGTTACACGAGCTCTTTGAGATGCCATAAAACACAACGCTGCCAAAAGATTTGACATATTTTCCAGCCCGCAAGACGTGTGAAGCAACTTTATCGATCCTTGTTGAAATGACCCACAAATTCAAAAACGCTAAAGTAACACAAGGCTGTGAGCGAGTACGAACAAATGTTAACGTTCAAATTCAGACAAAATACTACATTTAAATATATGGAACTCAAATAAAACAACCATATTAGTGAGGGGATTAAGTTCTGGAAATCTTTTTTCTAAATATTCAATTTATTCCAGCCGAATGTTGTTAAAGAGGGCACAACTTGTGTTCGCTCACTTCTCAATATATTCAATCAATCGAAATGATTTCATGAACCTTCACATGGCGACGTGTGTGCGCGTGCGTGTGCGTGTGTGTGTGTGTGTCTGTGTCTGTGTCTGTGTGCGTGTGCGTGTGTGTGTCTGTGCTCTTCCTACGACCACTTTAATGCACTTAGATGTTGTCGAGCAGGAATGTTATTGATGTTTCCACGGCAACCCGGGGGCTTGAGCGGGGGATTATGTTGGGAGAGGTAGCATGAGAAAAGAGAGAGAGAGAGAGAGAGAGAGAGAGAGAGAGAGAGACCAGAGGAGGAGAACAGAAAATGCAACTGGAAGTGGTCAGAAGGAAAAGAAAACAGCACACAGTTTATTTTCACTCCAATATCTCCTGTTTTCTGCAAAGAAAGCGCCGCTCAGAGTCACAAAAGGATGAAAGGACGAAGAGCAGATGTGCTCATAAGAGGGGGGAAGTTTGGAGGAAAATAAATTGTGGCTATTCTGAGGAGTGATTTGGGAAATCTTAAAAAAAATAAATAAAAAAAAATAATAAAAAAACCTGCCAGATAATTTTAAGTATTAAGTTTTGATGTAACGTGACCTTTGTGTACTTTTGCCACAACAAACCGCGCAAACTGAAACTTCCTGAGGTAGTAAAAGAAGTTCATCTATTTTTATCTAATACGAGCTAAGAAAGAAAAAAAAAACATTAAAAAAAAGCCAGTTCAGTGGCTGTTTATGCTCCGTTTATGCTATTTAAATTGCTTATAAGTCATGCATGATGAGCCAAAGCTAGCTTGCTAAAGTGTGCTAATGTCGCAGCAATAAAAAGGAAGAAGTGCATTGCTTTTGAAATGATGCGAGTGGAACATGAATGCCTGCAACGTCCCACACCTTTGCAAATGCCATGAAAGAAATTATATAAAATGTAAGAGGGGGAGGAGGAGGAGGAAGAAGAAGAAGGGAAAAAAAAAAAAAAAAGGAAAGCATGATTGGTCAAATGAACAATGACAACATGAAGAGAGCCAGAGACACAGAGAGAGAGAGAGAGAGAGAGAGAGAGAGAGAGAGAGAGAGAGAGAGAGAGAGTAAGAGAGAGAGAGTAAGAGGGAGAGAAATCCCAGTTTGAGCATCAGTCAGAGTTCCAGCTGGCACAAAATAACGTTCTTCACCATACGTACCCTTTTAATTTCCAGCTCCTCTCAAACACGGCGAGTTAAAAATACACACAGTCGCCGTCTCTCCTTCTCTGTCCGTCCCACATCAATCAAATCTACTCCCAAAATGATCATCTGTTTAAGGCAGATTATCTTAGGGAAAGCCATCTATCGAATTACAATAGCACTACTTTATCCACCTAGCCAGACATCATCCCTGGAGTGTGTGTGTGTGTGAGTGTGTGTGTGTGTGTGTCAATGTCCGGTGCATTTTTTTTTTTGTTGTCCTCGTTGTTTTTCGCATGCCAACATGCACGTGTGTGCGCGCTCGCACGCCCTCACTCTCCTGAAGCGTTTCTGCCAAATCATTTGCGTGCAGTTTGTTTTTAAGTATGCATTTGCATAATTGTATGGTATCACTGGACTGTGGTTCAGGTTCATTCCCTTTTCAAATCAACAAATATGTACCCCTGCGGAAAAAAAAAAAAAAAACGAAAAAAAACCAAATAACTAAAAGTGGAAAAGGCAAGGTTTTTCTGTTTTGTTTGGGGTTTTTTTTTTTTAAAGGAGACCATTACACACACTACACTGCTGATGTTTCATATATTTCTACAGGAATTCCCCACTTCAGTCCAACAGAAGCTTTATTTGACATAACTTTATACCTTTACTGGACATGAGTGTGCAAAAGCTTCTGTTCTCTGTTTATATTAGAGACTCTTTTGCATATTAGCATGCTGCAATCTTAGATCCATATTCAATATCTTAAAAATACACAGGTAAGTAATAGCTGTTAAGCACACACTAAAAACGTACACAATGACATGGGAAAATGAGATATAAATAAGCATATACAAGAATGTAGACTCCCGCTCTGCTCAGCCATTTAGTGGAGTGCTATGTGCCGAGGGTCAACTGAGAAATTACATCTGTGGCATCAGAGTACATCTGAACAATATTATTTACAACCAACAAAAGCGATTCTGTTAGACGACTCCCGCTCCACACCGGTGCTTCTGTTAAATCGTTCCTGACAACTATTAAGCTACGCAAATCTCGAGTGGAGGACAGCCGAGCTCACCCTTAGCCAAGAGTGCAGGTTTAAAAAAACTAAAATTTAAAAAAATCCATCCTTTTTCCAGCTAACCTGCCACAAGCCGACCTCCCCATAGTGCAGCCTGGAGCTAATCTAACCCCCAAAAACAAGATGTGTAAATGCGGATTAGTGGCAGTGAAACATTAAGACATGCAGGGTGGTTTTTTTTTTCTTTTCTTTTTTTTCCCAGAGATTGCCGTTAACGAACAGCCCGCTTCATTCTGGAGGCAGAAAGTTATTCTGACTAGTAATTACAAGAATTTTCACTGCTGTTGCCAACACCACTTAATAAAAAAAAAAAAAAAAAAAAGGCAGGGGGGAGCAAGTGCAGTGTGACTGGGACGGGGCTTAATGTGTGTGTGTGTGTGTGTGTGTGTGTGTGTGTGTGTGTGTGTGTGTGTGTGTGTGTGTGTGTGTGTGTGTGTGTGTGTGTGTGTGTGTGTGTGTGTGTGTGTGTGTGTGTGTGTCTGAGCCGAGGGGCCTTGTGCTGTGGGCACTCCTCAGTGAACAATCAAAACAGCTCAATTTAAGCTTTATCTGCAGCTCAAGCATGCACACAAACACACACACACACGCACGTACACACACACACACACACACGCAAATCCACACTTGGCTGAGACAAAAGGACAGTGAAGTGAGGAAATCGGGAGGAAGGCATGAGGGGGGGAAGAAGAAGAAGAAGAAGAAGAAGAAGAAGAAGACCCCGGTGATGATGGCAGCAGTTTGGAAGGTCAGGGGAAAACTTGGAATTCGATGCACACGGCACCAGATCAATATCTTCCCTCTTTTGCCCCCCCAACCTAGGAATACTAAGACCTGGCAGTATTGACTGGGAGCCACCACAAAGCGATCCATAACAGCAGGTCAATCAATTAAGAGCAAACATAAGAGTGCAAATCAAGGCAAAGCCAAAGAGAGCGACAATGTGTAATCAACTGTTTACAGTTTGCTCCATCCTTCACTCCTCTAATAAGACAGAAAAGACTGAGGGAGACCACACACACACACACACACACAAGTAAGCACACACTCACAAAAAAAGAAACCACAATTAAATCCATTAAGTCCTGCATTAACAGCAGATGTGTAAAAGTGTGAACACAGACAGAAAAAAAAATAGAGAGAAGCTACGCACACAGTTATTTGTGCGAGATTGTTATACTCTGCCTTTCAGCCCATTGTGCGTTTTTGTTTGTAGTCAAACAAGAAAAGTAGACAGTTGAGAAGCTTCCCTGTGCTGAAGGTCTTCCTCGACTACGACGGAGGCGTCAAACTGTAGCCACTGCTCCCACCTGCAGGCCAGAGCGGGTACTGCAGCTGGGAGGGCGGGAGAGAGCGACACTCACTCAACTGTCACAACTTCAGACCAAGTTTTGCGGGTTTGCTTTAACTTGCATGTTGAGAGTGGAGCTTTGGATGACTGACTTAATTCGCAGTGTCCTTCTCAAGGCTTTGTGTTATTGGGTTAAAAGTATGACTGTAACTTTGGAGGACAAAATCTAATGTAGGAGAAAAAGAAAAGGTACTGCAATGCTGACAGCCAAGACAACAACAATCCACTGATCAACTGATTTTATCTTCACTGAGGAAGTTTATCTTTCACAACACAATATATTTACCCGTTTCTTCAGTTGTTTAGGTTTTGTTTTACAGTGGATGGCATGTGACAAAACAAGATATTTTAATGCTCCATTTCAAAAAACTAATTGAGAAAACATCAACAGGATCGTAATCATAAATTAATCTTTAGTTGTACATAAGCATATGCCTTTAAGCACTAAGAAAAGATTTAATGTGCTTGGAAGATGCTTGTTTTTAATCATTTTTCATTCGATAAAGGAGACCTGAAAAGGAAGGGGCAAAACCAGAATTAAGCAGCAGATGCAACAACCACATTGACCTTTCACAGGTTTTCTTCAGGTAAAATGAACTGCGTTAAGCAACGATATGGAATCAGATAATGCAGCACCAAATAGAGCTGGACAGGGACCATCTAGAATCGCAAGTTCCAGTTGATTTCGGTACGGTTAGACTGGAGTTTGATTAAAGACCGAACACGGGATGTGACAACGCTTTAATAGCAAACGAGAATCACAGTAGATTTTTGTACAATGGAGAAAAGTCCTGCTGTTGTTTTCACTCCTTTCGACATTTCATGAACTCTCATTGAGCGCCGAGATGGAGAAGATCTGCCGACGACAGACGCATTGCATTCAGCATTGGAAGCTGGGCAGATTATTCCTCATTATTCATTCTATTTTCTTTAAAAATGTTTGTTTGGGTGCTACAAATGTCAGCACGGGACCAAAGCAACATTCCCGGCAGCAGACGGGCATTAAAGACATCAGTGAGACTCATTTTAGACAATGCAACGTCCATTTGTGTTCTTTTGAATCCATTTTAAACATTTCAAATGTCAAATGTGTCTTCCAACCATTTTAAACTGATGTGCTTTTGTTGTGGGGGAGCTGAAGAACAAGCATTGTGGGGGAAAAAAGAAAAAAGAAAAGAAAAAGAAATCCCATCTTTGCTGCCGCATGAGACAAATTACAGAGATATTTGATCAAATTCAGAGTCTATCCAACTGAGAAAAAATAAAGATTGCTCTCAACAATGAAACTGACTAAATAAGAGCCAGACGGAGAAGCATGAAGGAAGTGAGCTCGGGGAACAGACAGCCACCCAGACACAAGCGTACAATGCTTCAAAATTATGTCAATAAACACAGCTTGTTCACAGTTTGGCGTTAACAATAGTGTGTGCGCGTGTGTATGTGTGTGTGTGTGTGTCCTCGGGCAGGAAGTGATGTCACCCGTTTGTGCTCGTCCCCCTCCTGACACAGGAAATGAGCCAGAGTGGGATATGATGGCTTCAAGTCAGTCTGTCCGGTGCGGCGGTGCGAGTCACCGACAACAAAACCGCCCTCAGATGTCCCGATTTCGTACGGGTGAGAAATGCTTCACACACACACGAGTTTGACATTTGTGCACAAGTAGAAGTGATTTAGCAAATTTGACGGACACGTTGAGACTTAAAAGGTCATGATTAGGATTGCTGTTGCTATTATACAACATATCATCAGCGAGTGTAAAGTCGCCGGTCTCACAAAGGCCTAAACGAGCTCATTATTTCCTATTTGCGGGAAATCTATCCAACACTCTGCTTTCCAATAATAGAAACTGTGATCGATGATGCTTTTAGGTCCACCCAGCTTCCTGACACCACCAGAGAGATTTACACAGATTTCCACCTCCGTTTGTCGCACCTTTAAAAGGACTTTTGTTCACATTATTGTTGCCATTTTAAATTTCTTGATCGATTTGTCTACACCCATTGGTCCAGAGAAAAGACGCGAGTGTCAGATCCTTCACCGGGTGCATCCTTCTCTGCATACGTCTGTATTTGGTACAATTCAGATGATAATTATATACATTAGCCAGAATGCTAACATGATAGCATGCATGCGAAGTATGTTTCCGTACACACATTGTGAGCAAAAATAATGTGTTTTTTTAAATGTAAATTTTTTTTTTTATTTCCTTGCCAGTGGCTGACTCTGGGTATAACTTGAACAGTCCATCACAGGTTAAACTATATTATTTTGGCCTTTCAGCTTCAAAAAGGCCTGAGAAAGTATCATCAAACCTGCATTGTCGAGGAGAACATGCAAACTCCACACAGAAGGATCCTTTAGTTTGGACTCGGAGCTGGAGTCTCTTGCAGTTCTCGAGTGGGTCCAGCTATTACCCCCACAGACACAAAAGATGAGGAAAGACTTCCAAATTTTTACTTTTTGAGACTAAATAAGATTGAATGAAGTCCTCTAATGGATGTGTCCATTCATTCCATCCGACAATTAGAGTTCATTCCTCCAGCTTGCACCTGTTTTTTAACATGTAAGAGGAATTCTAAATGAATTAATTAAATCAATGAAACTGTGGGGATTTTGTCAGAAGGGCTCGTCTTTTTTTTAGAGGTTTTCTATGAGAATGTTGATAATACATGGAGCTCCACCGATACCGAGCAGAAATCATTTTTCACATCTGCAGTGCCGCCCTCTGCTTCTGCCCTCTTGTATCTCTGCCTCTGTTCAGGTGTGTGTTCAGGTGTGTGTGTTGGGCTGGGCTCACCTCCTCCTCTCCACAAGCGGCGGCACAGTGGCGAACAAGCACTCCTGCACATTTTGACTGGGCAACAAGGGCTTAATGACAAGTCACAGAACAATGGGAGAGGAGAGGGGAGTACAGTAGAGCGCTCCAGCCAAACTATCCGTCTGTTAAACAATGGCTTGTCAGCCCTGATCTTCTCTCTCTGCCATTGTGGCGCAGATAAACAAATCCAACGCACACCGGCGCACGCACAGTATTCACATGCACAGCGATGCTTGAGAAGGATACTCATGAGCACGCGAATAAAAAAAGTAAAAAAAAAAAACATGCTGATGCGTTTGCATTAGCACATATGAAGAAGTGCAACAGAGTGCAAACTGTCTCCCACACACTCGTGCGCCGGCACATACAGCCTGTATAACTGGCTGTACAAGCAGGGTTTGATGACAGCCCCCTAACAATAGGGAGCAGAGCAGCCTAGCTATCTGCCTGTCACACAATGAAGGGGGTACTGCTGAAGAGCTTGTCACCACCAATACATGTAAACACAGGCACAGACACACTGGGGGAAGATTAAAAAAAAAAAAAAAAAAAAAAAATCACCACAAAAATAAAAACATGAGCTGTGGAGTGTGTGCACGTGTGCATGCCAGCGGGCACAGGCACACACACACACACACACAAACATGCACACATAAACGGGGGTAATTCAGAGCGCTGCCATTTATCTGAAGAGCGCTCCGTTTTTCAGACTGTGAGTGGAAGTGAATTTGCTTTTTCTGTCGAGTGCAAGTCAGGTTGGATTAAACAACACTTGGCCAGCGCTGATGGGTTATCACTGTGCATCTGTGTGTACATTTGTGTGTGTGTGTGTGTGTGTGTGTGTGTGTGTGTGTGTGTGTGTGTGTGTGTGTGTGTGTGTGTGTGTGTGTGTGTGTGTGTGTGTGTGTGTGTGTGTGTGTGTGTGTGTGTGTGTGTTGTGATGATGCCCACAGGCGACTGGATTTGATGCAGGCAAATCCAGAGACGGTCTCCTTCTCCTGTCAGGACCCATCTCTCACTGCTCTCTCTCTCTCAAGGTGTCTCTTCAACCTTCGTCCTCTCACCCGTCATCCTTCACTTCGCTGCTCCTTCCTCTCCTCACCGCAACATTTCCCCTCTCACGCTGGTCCCTGCTTCATGTCTGCACTTTTATTGTTTGTTTGTTTGTTTGTTTTTAGTTTTTAAAGGAAATTATGAAACTGATATATAAATGCTGCATACGTGGTCTTAAGCGCTGCTCAGTTTAAAGGACCCGTCCATAACCATCCTCGTCTGTCGTCAACAGGTGGCGATGCGTACGCTTTCAGTTTGTCAGTATTTTGTCATTTGTGGTGGACTTGCAACGTCGTGGGCCACAAAAATAGTCAATAAGGAGCTGGAATAAGGAAGTCCATCGGTTTTCACCATGTTTATAGTAGCAATCGGCTTTCATTCCCATCATCTGTGTGTTGTAATCCTACTTTTAAAACCTTGATTTGAGATGAGTTGACATGTTTTGATAAGACTCGGTTCTGTCCTTGCGCACGTCTGGGTAATTTCCGGGTATTCTGGTTCCCAAAAACCATACATTTGAGGCTAAAGTTAAAACATGGAGCACTGAAGGAAGAAGACCCCCGTTTCAAGGAGTCTTCTGCAATCCGAGCACTGGTGGAGATCTACGGCACCCAAGTCATAAAGGCCCGTGGAGCAAGAAGCTCCGATCCAGTCCAACCAAAACCACCAAGCAACTGACACAAATCTCAAAGAAGAGACTGAGACTGTGTCTCAAGCTGAACTATCGTTGATGCTGCCATGAAAGATAGTTGCCTTGTAGCTCGCAAACTAGCCTGGAAGCCGTGCCGTCAGGGCGAGTTTGTAAAAACATGCATAATGCAACAGCTACAAGAGATGTTTTTTGTGACATTTCACTGTATTCTGCAGCAGATTTTCCCAAAAAATTGGTTTCATGTTGTGATTGTCATCATTTTCCATAGTAATTGTTTAGATTCGCAAAAACAGAGACATTTCCATCATGCATAAAACTGCACCACAACCGAGAAAAAACTTTAAAAGTTATACTTAAAAGTTTGCAACGGCACTATTTCACCAGTCGGAAATATATAATATATATATATTTATATTGATATAATTACTGGCCGAGACACTTTGTCCTCGTCTCCCCAACGTGACGCCATCGGTCACCGTCCAAAAATGGACGAAGCTTTCTGGCGTCGGTGGTCTGGGTTCAAAAACCCCCGCCGGCCCTCCAACCGCTGCTTTTTCCTCATTCCTTCGGTGCCAGTTACCGCAGCAGACCCTCTGAGATCTGGGCGGAGTCGTGCTCCACGGATCGGCGCGGTTTTGCCGTCGCTCGGGAGATCAACAACATTAGGCGAGAGGTTTTGATGTTGCAGTGTAAACACACAAGCCCCATATAAGACGTTAACTCCCTCATGTGCCATATATTTTTATCACCTCTAATTATTCTTTTTTTCCATCTAATGTGGATATTCCCCAGACACCATCAAGAGGTTTAATGCAGCTTGTTACCCCCCACCCCACCCCACTGCTATTATATTACGGCACTGTTCATTTTCTAAGCCCCAGTGATGCTTTTTTTTTTTTTTTGTGCCGAGCCAATAAAACAAAGACTCCGTCACACTGTTAAGTAGTAATTTAGTGGTGTAATTAGGACTGCATGGAGTAAAGATATCTGTATCAGAACAAAAACAGACATGACTCTTCATTAAGCCGTGAGGGATAAACAAGAGAAATCAAAATGATATTTTTTGAGTCTCTGATTTCGAGGAGAGTTTCCATCTCAGCCGGAAAATAATGTAATGAACAAGCTGTATATATATATATTAGAAAACTTGAAGTGGGGGGGGGGGGAACTGCAATACATCTATTTTCGGTTCTCCTGGACATCTGTTTGCCCCATCTTCATCTCTTTCACACACTTCAGCACATTTGTTGTTCAGCTAATTCACCTCAAAGGGTGCTGAGCTCAACACTCGGGGAGCAATACAGACCTGCGAGTGTGTGTTCAATTGGATGGATTCGAGGGAGCTGCAAAAATAAATAAATAAATAAAATAAAGGCATCTGGAAAAGAGAATGAAGAAAAGGACCAGAGAAGCACAGTAAAGTAGAGGAGAGTAGCACTAATGGTATCTGGATTGCAGTTGGATGGGTAGAAAGGCGAGGGATCAGAAGATAGCACTTGATCCTGCAGCACTTTGGTGATTTTAGCCACATGAACACCGGTGACCTCTTGACCCGGCGGCCCGGCTCAGGACAGGAAAGAGGAGGATTGCATCATAAGCTCACTGCCGTAAATGATATGTACAGCCATCAAATGTCAATTAGATGTTTTGTCTACATCCATATCGCTTTGACCTAATCGGGTTCTGGGTCGTTTACATCCTGCAATTTGCTCCGGGACCTCGAAAAGTTGTGAATTAACATTCACTCTCGGCCTCTCTTTTTCATAAATATTTCTTTACATATGCAAGTAAAATTAATCTGTCCTGGCACTGTTTGACTTCTTAAAGTCTATTTTTAATCTGCTAAAGTGTTTCAGAGATCTTATGTAAACGTTAGAACAAGCCTGACCTCACATTGCCTTGCTACAGAGCCACACAATACGAGTATCTACTGTACATACTGTTAATATGTTCAGGATCACACACATCAAGACCTGAGGCAAAATGCGAGTGTATCTCTTCTCTTTAAAGCCGGATGCAACTTATCCTTAACATGTGTTTATGTAGATCACAACGCTTTTCTATAGGACATTTGCTACAGACTGCGGACGAACTGCAGACAGGTTTTACTGCGTTGAAACACCGTAACGTATATTTGCAGTGTTTAAGCTTACAAGTGCTTCTTTGCTGCGTGTGTGCATGAGGCTACCATGGATGTTTATGTGTTTCACGTTGATGTACCAGTGTGTGTGTGTGTGTGTGTGTGTGTGTGTGTGTGTGTGTGTGTGTGTGTGTGTGTGTGTGTGTGTGTGTGTGTGTGTGTGTGTGTGTGTGTGTGTGTGTGTGTGTGTGTGTCCCAGTGAGTCTAATGGTCCCTGGAGGCAGGCCAGCGTCCATCAGCAGACAGCAGGCATTAGTGCTCTGCCCGAGTATCGATGGACCACCGGTGCTTGACAGCAGGCCCCTCCCTACGGTCACAGGACAAGATGGGTATATGTATGGCCGTGTGTGTGTGTGTGTGTGTGCGTGTATGTGTGTGCGTGATGGACATAGGCAGTGTTCCCGATCCTTCTGTACATGAACGCGGAAGGCGAGCACGACGTCTGTGTGTGTTTGCGAGACTGAGAGGTTCGCGTATGACCCCTGACCCCAGGCTATGTGTCACGGTTTTCTGTGTGTCTGTGCGTGTGTGTGTGTCAGAACGAGGCGGCCGCCCGGCTGTCATCGATCTCACACACACCAGGCCAGCACTTAACACTTGGACTGTAGCGACTAATACACTCACACCCTCTATTACTGCCCCACTGGAGGCACAGCGTGTGTGTGTGTGTGTGTGTGTGTGTGTGTGTGTGTGTGTGTGTGTGTGTGTGTGTGTGTGTGTGTGTGTGTGTGTGTGTGTGTGTGTGTGTGTGTGTGTGTGTGTGTGTGTGTGTGTGTGTGTGTGTGTGTGTGTCCCACTGCCAAACCCATGCTGCTGCTGTTCAATGGCAGCACAATGGATTACACATATAACAGTGTAATGATATATCTCCATTAGACATCCTCCCCTTTCATCTCTTCTCTCCTTCCCCATCATTGCCATGTTTTCCTTCAGTTTATTGTGTGTGTGGTTTTTTTTTTATAATTTTTTTTTTTTAATACCAAATTACGTCTTTAATTGATTAAAAGTACAGATATTTTTGCATGACATTAAAAATAGAGAATTTTACTTCTACTTCTCAATGAGACATAAAGAGAAGTACAGGCTTTTAAAGTGTAAAAGTAAAGAAAAGTTGCCTCACCGGAGTTAAAAATAGTCGCTGGTGCTTTGATTGACATTTCTATCGGCCGTTTCTGTACAACCTGACGTACGTCAAACATTTCGCTGACATGAAATCCTACAATCGCGTCAGTTATGCCTCCACTGCTTCTCCCTAACCGACATCTCAGTCAACATGATCAAGTGCTCCTGTCGCCTGGTGTCTCTGCTAGAAATTTCACATGAATGTATATAAAGTTGGCTTTTGTTGTTGTCTTTTTTAGATTTAAATGCTCAGATGTGCACAAAGTGCAGGCGGCATCACAGAGCTGATCAGTCATCAATTAGCCTCAAACCGGGCTGTGGAGTTTATGCATATTATTTAAAATGTTCCTTAAATATTACAATAAAAAAATGTAGAATTCAGAAATACATATTAAAAAATAAACCAATAAATGTGGGCTTTGAAGTATTCCTTTTTAAAGTATTCAGTCAAGAGGTAGAAAGAAGCACAAGTCAGCCGATGTTGAAGAAAGCCTCCATTTAATCGTTTTCTTCGTCGGGACCTAAAATAGTTCATCCAGTGGCTTCAAAGTCATGGATACAAGGCTGCATATCTCACCGCTTGGCCTCAGTAAACACATCCACTTTCAAGTGCTTTCCACCCAATGTGTGTTTTAAACAAAAAAATTACTTTGTGCCGTTGCAAACAACTGCCGAGTCGTCCTCAGACTCCCCGAGAGTGAACACTTAAGAAGACAGCGGTTCACACGGACACAGTCGCTCCGAATCTTCTTTCAAACAGTAATTCTGTGTGGATACCGGCTGTTAAGGAGCCTGGATCACATCAGCACTAAGAAAAGCATAAGTGGAACATTCATAGCCGCATAATAGTTGTTTTGATCCTGAGCGGTCAGAGGCTGGTGAGGCCCATGGGTGTTATGGAGCGTATTGTGGAGAGGCAAGCCACTGCCAGCGAAGGAATAGGAGACACGGGCAATATAAGAGGGGGGGGGGGGGGGGGGGGGGGGGGTTCTCTTTCTCTTTTTAATCCGAGATTTGAGTATCATAACAAAAACCTTGCTTCACTGTGGTGCAGAGTACACTGTATGTCGGCTGAAATTTTACAATTTTTTTTTTTTTTTTCCCCATCATACAGAAGCCAGAACAGACAGACAAAAGCACCTGAAATGGCTCAGCGTGTCTTTGACAATGAGACTGTGACACCCGGACATGAAGCCGGATACATTTAAGACCAGAAACTATATGTTGATTATTAATATTATTATTATTATTATTATCATGGCGATTGAAATTAAAGCAGCTCATCTGCAAGTGGTAGTAAGTTGGGAACAAGGTCTCTCCCCGTCAATCATGCCAAACGGATTCTATTTGCTGTAGTTGTACTCCCTACATGGAGCCCATCTGACTGGAAAGGATCCGCAGTAACATATTCCAGGGTCTCACTATCAACCTCCACAGTGTCACTGGGGTTAAGGGACCTTTCACTAAACAGCCGACTGGAGTGAACAAGGTTCAAATGCAGCCCTCTCTGTGGTAATGTTGTCCATCGCGATGCACGCATGGATGGAGATGGTGCACTAAGCATGCTGTCAGGATACACACACATCTATACACACACACACACACACACAAGGACGTATCTGTGTTTGCTGCAGATGACTCTGTGCAGCAATGATGTGTAAGTAACTCAACGTCGGAGCTACAGGGTCCAAAGGGCAGATATCCACCTGTCTGTCCGTCTGTGTCTCACGTTCGTAAACATGCTCTCACACACACACACACACACACACACACACACACACACACACACACACACACACACACACACACACACACACACACACACACACACACACACACACACACACACACACACACACACACACACACACACACACACACACACACACACACACAGCCGGCGCACCGGCGCAGCCGTGCATTACCCCGCTCTTCATTCTATCCAGTAATAGCTCGTCAAAGCAGCCGGCTAACCGGAGCTAAATAATGCCTCATACACAATTGGGCATTATCCGCTAGGCTAGCAAGCCTCTCACCGCGGCTGCCCAGAGGCTAATGTCCAAATGAGATGGTTCATTTCAGCTCCCTCTGTCTCCCTCCCTCACTTCCACTTTCACTTTTCTATGTTTATCTTCATGACCTTGTCCCCACCACCCCACCACCCCCCACCCCGCCCCCCCACCATAGAGGTAAAGGACAGGACTGTTGGAGAGGAGAAGCGGCGGAGTGAGGAGCGAGGAGATAAGGGGTGATGGTCATGGCTGCTGGGGTTTTTGTGTGCGCTGAAGAGGGGCATTAAGGGACAGAGTGAGAGAGGAAGATATACAAGGAGAGACAGGAAGCTTCAGGCCACAGACCAAAGACCACGTCGCCTCTTAAGTGATCTGATTGCCTTGCTGGAGAACCGCAGTGGCCACTCAGAATGGCTGCTAATAATACATGTCCATTTAGACTGACCTGTCGGGGCACGCGCACACACACACACACACACACAAATAGATACGCACGCAAAAGAGAAGAGCAAACGCGTACGCTTACTCTCACAAAAAAGATCGCTCTCCTGTCTCATGATGCCGAACAACGTTGAATAAATACAGAAGAACACAAAGCAAAGTCCAAAGAGAAAGAGAGGCCCCGCCGACCCTCCTGAGTCTGTTTTTACCCGACCAGCAGAAGTGAATGACACTCATGGTCAATTGATCAGCAAAGCGCTGTGGTGTGTATGCATGTGTTTGTGGGGATGAGAATGGGCTTAAATGACGGTCATTGATTAGCTGAAGGCCTGTGGCCCACTTAGGGCACGCCATGCGTTTCCTCCCATACAGAGGCACCCACACATTTAGCATGCACGCGCACACGCGCGCGCGCAATCGTCGCAAGTGGGCGGCGAGCCCAGACTGAGACTTTGACGGGAAGCTCAAAAAGAAAAAAGAAGAATGAAGAAAGAAGCCGCATGCGTTGTTTGAGAAATAAATGAGTTTTTCTTCACTGAAGTTGCTTTATTTCATAAGAATTTATTTTTTAATTCAATGTTGTGGGTGGTTCTTTTACATAGAATCTATAATAGACTCTATTCTTGACTTTTTCACATATTTATAATTTTTAACAGGTGGCCCAACGAAACACATCCCTCCGAATAGATGTGACGATTAACATGGTATTATCATAACAGCAGTGTGTGTGAAGATGTGCATCACTACCACAATAAAGTTTAAAAAAACAAAACAGTTAGAAATTCATGTTAATTGTTACATCTGTACATTTTAGAAACTCTACCTTCTTTATTTCTACTTCAGTGAGAAGATGAATGGGTTTTTTGACGTTACTTCCCACCTGTCGTGTATCAATGTGAGACTTCCTACACGTATCTGAGTTCACCTGTTGAAAAAGACAAACGGGACACTGTGGCAATGCAACATGCATGGGAAACATGGCCAGAGATTTGTGTACACGCACACACACACGCACACACATACTAACGAGTCATATGAAGACTTAGAGCACCCCCAGCTGGGGGACAACGCGGTCAAAAAGAGACAGAGAGGCTCTGTACACCAACACTCCAGTTCTGTTTTGACACAATGTGAATCTCATACTTATTAGAAGGTGCACCATTTATACATCCCTTCTCTCTTGCACTGTACTGAGACTCTTCACACCCCTCGGGTGTGTGTGTGTGTGTGTGTGTGTGTGTGTGTGTGTGTGTGTGTGTGTGTGTGTGTGTGTGTGTGTGTGTGTGTGTGTGTGTGTGTGTGTGTGTGTGTGTGTGTGTGTGTGTCACCTGGCCTTTGTTTGCACCGTGTGTGGGAAAACATTTGCCCAGCTATAACTCCACCACGCAGACACTACAAGCTTTATCACACACACACACACACACACACACACACACACACACACACACACACACACACACACACACACACACACACACACACATCCACAAACCTACAAACACACACCATGAAAGAGGTGCAATTAGAGCATCCTACTCCAATTAACCGGCTCTCTAAACAAATCCACATTAGGCCCTCCATTGTGGCTGTGCTTCAAAACAGCCACTTGGGAGAGCAGCATAAAAGCTCCAACTGTATTTTCTCCTCGAGGACACGCGTCTGTGTGTGTGTGTGTGTGTGTGTGTGTGTGTGTGTGTGTGTGTGTGTGTGTGTGTGTGTGTGTGTGTGTGTGTGTGTGTGTGTGTGTGTGTGTGTAGACTGGTGGTGGTCACACACTGGCACAGAATCCGGGCTGTTATGATTGTGGTGGTGATGGAAAGATTGTGCAATCACTGGTGGGTGGAGAGAGAGAGAGAGAGAGAGAGAGAGCGAGAGAGAGGGGCAGAGTGGGAGGGAAGAAGCACAGCAGAGAGGGTGGAAAGCAATGAATCAGTGAGGGAAGATGCAGCTGCCAATATCAGGAAAATTAGAACCTGTAGCGCCGACATGTTAAGCTGCTGCCCAACCCAAACACCTTTTTAACAAGTGTTACCAGTTGTCATAAGCTTTTAGAAATAAGGTCCTCGCCATGGTTGGAGATGTGAAACGGGTGTTTAGATGAAGTTTCTTTGGCCGTGTTATGCGAGTTACTCACACCGAGCAAATCACGAGTCTGTAGCAAACCCTCTTATCCCACAAAACAACCGCAAAGAATAGCTTGATTTTGAAAGATTGCAGGAAATACAGACAGAAATATTTGGGCCAAAAGCCGAATACATTTAAATTGCAATGACAAAAAATGGTATAAGTGTTTTGTTGTTTTTTGTTTTTGTTTTTCAAAATTGTGTTCACTCAAGTAAGCAAGCTGTTGGAAGGGAAACATTGAATTTAAGCAAGTACATAATTTGTATATAACCTAATGCCACACGGAGGTCTGTCTAAACTGTCTAACTCTGGGGTTTGCATGCTCTCTCTGACTCTACGTGTACTCCAGTTACCGTTCAAATTCCAAAAACAACATGCATTTAAATAAAATGTGTTATTCTGATATCTTAAGGTGGGTGACTGTTTATCTCTCTGTTACTGGTCAGCCATGAGGAAGTTTCAGCACCCTGCGACGCGACGTTGAATTAATCCGTGTAGAATACGGAAGCATTCAACTTTTGACTGTGCGTAAAGCTAATGGACAAAAAGACAATCCACAAATTCAGGGCTTATTTACAGTCGTGAGGTCCATTGTGGAAACCAGCCAGAGGATCCAGATGTGACTCACCTATGCCCATGGAGACCATGCAAACTCCACACAGAGAAGCAAACCATTTCAATACTGAGCTGTCCTCACTTATAAAAAAGCTAAATACAATATTAAACACATAAATATGACTTGTGTAATATTGACATGTTACAGATAGAAACTATGGTAAAATTCTCATCATGCCAAATAAAAGTGATCATTAAAAAAAAAAAAGAGGAAACTTTCACAAAAAGTCCTACTCATGAATCATCGGCAGACTTGGGACTCATTCATATCGCCACATGAGAACGCAGCAACTGCGCCATATGTCAGCGCGCAGCAAATAAGTCACAGTGGCTCTCGTCTCTTTAGTTCGGACCCCCCAGAGATGCTACAGCTAGTTAGCGATTATCGCCGTCTCTCAGGGGCACACTTGAAAAATCAGTTAACTTCCCCCTCAGAGGCCTACGCGAGACCACATTAGCATTTAGCACGGCCATTAGCGTCAACACCTACTTTAGCATTAGCACGGCCGCCTGACAGTTAAAGGCCCCTGTGGGGCCATTTAGAGCGTCTCCAGATAGAGAGGGACTGACAGCATGAAGGAGTGACTGGAGCGGTTTGTGCAGTAAAAGCCGTCGTGAGTCACAAAGCAAGTTAATGGCTCTTTAACTAAATAGCAAACGCATTAGCCGTCGCGGCAAAGACACGCTGACAAGCTGAAGTCTGACAAACAGCTGCTTCCACCTCTCGCTTAAGGTTCTCCTCGAACACTCATGACTCCCGCGAGGCGCTTCGATTTATTGCTAATTATCGGTAAACTTTTCAATTCCGGAGTAACGACTGCAACGGACGAGCCGCTTTGTTTCAAATGCAAACGATTTCATTCTCAAATAAAGCTTCTTTTTTCTTTTTCTTTCTTCTTACGTCAGGTGGTGATGGCGCTAATGCAAATCAAGCGAACACACTAAACACACGCTGAATGCTTGGAGTGGAGCCAAAGCCTGTTCCCATATGGCCCATATAGCCATTTGCCATACATGTCCCCCCCCCCCTCCCCTCCAGCATGCTAATCACATTAATCATCTGTTTGTCTTAAAACGTCATTAGGGACATTCACGCACGGATTTACATACACGTAAACAAACACACTCGTGCGCCGCCGCCCCTTCGGAAGAACACGTTGGAGCACTCGATGGGTGGAGTCGAGCCAATCTAACGATTGCGCACTAATCGCTTGGCTTCGCGATGGACGTGAGCTCTGCCCATTCATGTTGGTGGTGTCGGTCTGTGGTGCATCCGCAATGAATGCTGACGGACAGAGAAGTGTCACACAGATCACCGGAGAGTAGATCATCGAGATCAGAGGCTCGTTATACCACCGAGCAAATAGTTAACATTTTTAAAGAAAACAAAAAAAAAAAGTTTTATGACATAAAAGAAAGAATTGTTTGTAATGAAGACCAAAAACACAAGCAGCTGAAAACTTTGTTTGACAAATGACCTTACAAAACTCAGAATTTGAAAGACAGTGAGTGGAATTTCAATTTTTTTTAAAAAGAACTGCCGTTTCTTTATCATTTCCTGTGGACTATTGCAGCGCTTTATTAAGACATAACACAACTCGGAGACCAGAGCTGATGCAGCCGTGACGCTGCAGTGAAAACCTCATTGTAGTAACATCAGCATCAACAGTAAATGCATGCTCAAGACTACAGAATGCATAAAATAGGACTTAGTTCTGACATACCAGCAGTTTGTTTTTCTTTTTAAAAAAAATTATTTTCTCTCTTGAGAATGTTCAACCATCCAAGGTCAGACAGAACTTAGAAGACAATCTTGTTTTAACCCAAAACAACAAAAGTCGGCTGCATGGTAAGGTCGTGACATGGTCTCCTTGATTCCATACGTTACAACCGTTAATCACGGCTCAGTGATATTATATACTCTCTTCTCGCGCACTCTTTCTTTGTGTGCACGTTACATGGTTGGAGGGGCCGGTGTATGCCGGGCTTAGGCACCATAGGGGACATTGCCAGGAGGGGCATATAAGGGGGCCGGGTGACTTAAATGGAGAAAAATCCAATAATTGTATCTGTCCAGAGGGAGGGCGAGCTTTTAGGGAGGGGAGCGACCTGTTATTACTCTTTCCTTTTCGCTTCTCTCTTTCATTTCATCCCCTAATTCTAGGGTGGAGGGGGGGGTAACCTGAGAAACAGAGGGACCGGAGTGGGGAGGCAATGAGGGTGACTGACTGAGCTCGCTGTTAAAGTATGTCCTTGTAATTAGCCGAGTATTAGCAGCGGTGACAATGCAGGAGCACTGGGCAGGGAAGCACCCTTTAACGCTCTACTCATTTCCTGAACTTAATCCCCAGTGCTTACCGGTGACGGTGCACGCGCACACACGCACACGCACACACACATACCTTCCATTGTGCTTGCAGTCATAATGGCGGTACCTGCAGGGAACTTTTGCGTGCGTGTGCATGAGTCCACTGGTGTGTTTGTGTGTTTGTGTGCGTGCGCACAAACATGCATGTCTGCATCCGCGCATTAGCGTCAACATATTTAGACGCAGCGCGGCGACTGTTTACTATTCGAGTGTCAAGACGTCTCCGACACCCAGCAGTACTTCAGGCGAGTCCCTGTTCCGTCTTCCCTCCAGTGAACAGATGGAGGAGACAAGGCCGCAGAAACAAAAATCAATTACTTTCAATTAAGTCATCCAGCAACTCTTTCAATGTGCCCCCGAGCCACTTAAGTCTTGCTTACAATACCGCCAACCCCCCACCCTTACACGGCAGTGACACACACACACACACACACACACACACACACACACACACACACACACACAGAGACACACACACACTTTAAAAGCCACGTCCACTTACTGTGTGACTGTCTTTTTGTGTTTAGCGGTTAAATTATAGACCTACAAACAATTACTGTGGCAATGGCCAAGAGTGTTAACAAACATCTGACGCAGTGGTTGTTACAC
>NC_137662.1:21944506-21969506 GCF_963422515.1 Blennius ocellaris | reverse complement strand
AGAGTAAATAAAGAAAAAAAAAAATCTAAAGTAAACTCAATCAAGCGTGGCACTTCAAAACTGCTGCGGATGAATGAAGGTCAGAAAGAAGGCCGCTCCATATCATGGAGCATGTGCAAATCCCTGTTTGAGTCATGTTCTTTCCTCTTCCACCCCAAACCACTCATCACTGTCGACTGAGGCAATAAGAAGACCGCAGCCCACTTTTCCTCTAAAGGACGTCTGAAGGTAGTTGGGAGGAATGAGTCCATGATAAACTGTTGCAGGAGACACACTCCCATTCAAAGAGATGGAATCAAACCACCTGCATCAAACCATCAATCAAACACTAACAGCACACAGCGTGAGGTTAACCCAAACTTGTGCGTGCGCGGGTGTCAAGGATAAAAGCCGAAGCGCAGTTCGGGTAAAACAAACTGCACTTTTGACACAATCACGCGTACGCCTGCGTAAACCCACCGACACACCGCGGACACAATGGGTTCAAGTATTACGGTGAATTACAGTTGTACTTACAGACATTACCGGTGTTGTCAAAGCTGTTGAGCACTTCATTGACTCTGAGAGGACCCAGATTGTCCCTGAGACACACAAGAAAAATACATTTAAAAAAAATATATAAAAGAACTATTATTATTCCAAACATGTTTATAAATTCGTATACTTTCCTTTCAAATTGAATAATTTAGGTATTTGAAAAATAGTACATTTTTGAATGGGGGAAAAAAAAAAGGGAGCTTATCCGATTCATGGCTCACAGTGTGGCTCTAGACTTTTTAGTTCGGGATCAACAAACAGTCAGTTTCATCTCAAGTGAGCTGAAGTGGTAAAATAGTTCCAAAATAACCTTTAAATTCTAACTTCAAAGATTTTCTTTATGACGTATGATGAGTATTATGTGAGGGAAAATGTCTCTATATCTGCAAAAGCAAGCAATTATTATAGAAAATGACAACAATCTCAACATAAAACCAATATTAATGAAACCTTCTGGTGCAAAACACCTTGAAATGTCAATGAAAAAACTTCTTCTATAGCTGTTGCATTATGCATGTTTTCACAAATTCACCCTGTCAGCATGGCTTTGAGGCTATTTTGTCACAACGAGTTTAATACATGTCTTGGCAGCATTTTTCATATTTAATTTTTTTTCAATCAATTTTTACTATTTGCTTGGTGGGCTAGATTGCAGCCTCTTGAGGGCCTGTTTCAGCCCACGGGCCTTGTGTTTGACGTCGCTGCTCTAAACCTACTATAGACTTTATTTAAGACACTTTTATGTAAAGTCATCAATGCTTTGACTGTGCATTTATTTATGATGACCGAAGCAATGTCAGAGTAAAGAAAAAATTGAACATTTTAATAGAATAATGTTGTGAGGTGGCCTAAAACAACCATATGTGCCCTCCTTCCTCCAATCCATTTCAAGTGTGTGAGTACCTGAGTAAGGCACTGCAGTCGGGAAAGTAAACACTTCTGTACTCCACCCACTGGTCGTCTGAGGAATCGCTGTGGTCGTGTCCCAGGAGCCTTTTCCTGCTGAAAAGGTCAAACGTGGCAAACCTGCGGACAGACACCTGGCTGACCTCGGGACTGTCCGCCTGCTTCCGACGCAACACCTGAGACAGAGACAAACGGCAGAGTCAACATTCGGCGCTCACTAAAATAATTTATTACTCATCAGTTATTCTCAGAATCTGTGCAGGATTATCATTTGTAAATGTCCACTTGATGTGGAAATTTCCCTTCAGTCCATTCACTTTATATGATTTCTTTTTTTAATTCATTACAGTGTGTTCTCTTTACAGCTAATTTCCAACACTTGCGCAGCACGCTGAATAAATTTAACGTCTCTAAACATGAGTTTTGCCACCAATAATCTTCTATTCCGCTTTAAAACCCACACACTCGGTATCCTCTCACGATGAAGCGAGAGTGTTAACCCACTCCTCCACCACGCACATCTTGAGTATCACACATGTTGAACGTCGTACAAAATATATTGCAACTGTGATTAATTTATCTCCCGAGCAAGCGTAGTAAAGTGGGAGTCATCACTGTGGCCTCACAGGTCAAAATTCTATGCTTTGCATTACATTTGTTTTCACGGTCGTCTGGCTTCCTCCCACTTACTGACTCTAAATTATTCATCTCAGTGGAGAGCTCCTTCCTGCTTCAACACACCTGAATCATGATGTCATCACCGAGGTCCCAACAAAACCCCGTCAGTGCAATGGGGTTTGGACAGGGGTTCTCCAGACCCTCCTGCTCCAGATAACCTTCAACCGTAAGTTCATGATTGCTCGCGTCTCTGTATCTGCCACGTGTTGCACGCGCCAACAAGTCCAGGGCGAATCCAGCTTTTCACTCAATATCGTTCAGCCCTCATTAATCTTCTTGTTGTAAATCTATTTCGGAAGACTCTGCCATTGAAGGCACAGATGAATTATACTGACGCGCTTAGTTCGCCATCATATATGATTAAATATTGTGATACAGACTATTTTAAAGGTAGTTTCACAGAATTATGACAATAATGAGTTAAGTCAATCGATGTATATGTCAACATGTGATTCTGTCTATATTGTACAGCTGTACTGCCGAGTGAAGAATACATGAAGGCCCTTTGCAGGGAGCTTTTCTTGTCCGCACAGTGCAGGAGCTGGATTTTTTTCCCATCTATGGTAAAATGCAACAGCCCGGTAGCTCCGTCCATAAACAGCCCAGCAGATACTGAGAGAAAGACAAAGAGCAAAGGGGGATACCGCTTGTTGAGGGAATTTCTGTGTTGACTTGAACCAGAGAGAGGACAACTCATTAACCAGTTCAAGTATTAAAGTTAAAATGATTTATTAGAGAGAGTCAGGACGCAAACTAGATCAGAGTTCTACCTGAATGGATAGGGTGGAGTCTAGTGATAAACTAGTGAAAGAGCTGTAAGCGTGGACAAGAGGTCAGACCAAGTTGCATGGGTTCCATATGGGAAGGGACAGTGGTCAGTTTCTTCTTTGTCTGTCCGTACAGTCGTATCTATTCTGTCCCATAACCCAGTGCAGTTCTATTGGATCTATCTGAAAGTACATGCTCAGTTTTATTCATCAACAACAGTTCCAGGCATGTTTGATTCCAGTAATATAAAAATATTCCCTCACACAGCTGTGATAGTCATTACTAGTCGTTCCTAAAACTATCGATGTATAATTTATTTACAATTTAAGTCAAAGATCAGGCCAATCTTGCCGGAAAGAAATGCTGCTATTGAACTAAATCAAACTAAAACAAAATACCAACACATTGTCGTACAGCATGGATGACGGATCAAGAGTTTTAGTTAGAAAGCGCTTTACAGGTCAAATTGGGTCGATAGTGAAATAAACGGTCTGTATTAATGTTTTCATAGCATCCGGGTCGACTCAAATCCAAAAATGCTTCATACAAATCCATGTTGAACCTGCAACATGTATACATAGATAATAAAAGAAAAAAACTGGCCTGGGACACGAACGCCAAAGCTCTTTACAGGAAGGTCCTTCAACATCTTTTGCACTACGCTGGAGGTTTTCTACCAGTCTGTGGTGGCCAGTGCTGTCCTCTGGGCTGATGCATGCTGGGGCAGCAGGCCAACATCAGCAGACTCAACAAACTCTACTTATATATAGGATATTCTGTCCTATTGATATTTAAACTTCAATGTATTCTCTGTGTGGAGCAGTGCTGCAACAGAATTAAAAAGTATTTCTATTCTATTCAGGTTGGACACTAAAGATATGATGTTTTGCAGGGGAAATTAGGCCCACGGTGAGAGAGGCCGTCTGTATTTGTGTTTTCATACGATTCAACAATCATCTACCTTTTCAACGTGCTACGACACAAATCCAAAAGATCCTCAAGAAGCAACACGTATAACAACAACAAAAGCCAACGAGAGGCTCGATCGAACGGGTCGCACTGTACCTGTCTCAGCAGGGTCCATCGGGCTCTGGCGACATCAGGAGCACCGCAGCTTGCGGGCAGTGTGTTCGGGGAATCAGCCCCGGGGGATTCTTTCGGAGCTCTGTGGCTCAGAGGAGCAGACGCCGGCTCGGTCCTCCCTGCGGCGCCGGTGGACTCCCTCTCCATCTCAGTGTGTGAGCTCAATCGAACCCTCCCGGTCGTGCAGCAGTCACAGTGATCGGTAGCGGCGATGCGATACAAAAAAAAAAGTAAAAAGGCGTCTTCTTAAAAAAACACAAAAAAAAGAAAGAAAGAAAACGACACGACTTGACGGCGATCACCTGTTACATCCACAATGCCACTGCTACTTCCGTACACACACGCCCCTTCAGGCTTACTAAGCGATCACCGATGCGAAGACGACTCGATTTTTCATTTTAAAACCTCACAGTGCGACTCTGGCCTTGATTACTTTGGGCTGGCGGTGGTACCGACGTCACCAGTCCAGCAGGGATTGTTTAGGAAATCGTACACGTGCGTTGTAACTCAATATCTTAAGCTTTGCCGAAAATACACACCCGGTGAAGGTTACATGCGGTTCGCCGCGTTTAAAACGTCCATTGGCATTTAGCTGTGAGAGAGGCACGTCATCTGTCATCGATGAACGTGATCGTCCGTTAGATCTCCTCCATGGCCGTCCTCCTCTCGTCTCTCCGGCTCTTCTCGCCAGCTCAGGTCGCAGTTTACCGCCGGATATTGAGGCTCTGCTCGTCTGTTCAACGTCGTTACGCGTCGGTAAGGGTGTCCAGTTAATCTACTCACCTCGGGTCCATGACGATGATATATAACTATAACTAACTAACCGTATAACTAATGCATATGTAATATTGTTTATACATCTACAACAATTTTCAGAATTGGAACATCCACCCACCTCCTGAGATTTCAATTTTATCTGATTTCTGCAAGCATCCAACAGTTGGGACATGCAAATCCCACTCCTGTATTTGGATTGGGATCTTCTTACTGTTTAATATTTTCAGAAACAAAACAGCAGTTTAGCTTCACTGAATAGTTGAATTACATTCACCATCAGTCACATTCAACTTTATTCGTCCCTCAACTTGACTCCCTCTTGATTGGAACAGTAAAGACCGTGTCAGCATAGGGTTATTGTCATTTAAACTATTTTTCCAAGATTGACTTTGTTGTATTTCAGGACACTTCGTCCTCATCAGCTGATCATTACAGCTCTGGACTCCAGGGCTACAAGGAACTGCAGAAGTATTTCAGGAGGAGACTGAAGGCGACATATCAGAGGTTTTCCAATATAGCAGATCACACAGTGGTGAGGCTGGTTTGTATTTTAGATCATCCATTATGAATTTTAATGTTTTCCCAAAGACGTTTGAGAATTAAATATTTATTCGCGCAAACAATTGGTGGAGAAATAAACGGAGGTGCAGACTGTGCCTTTCTGTCTGACACGAGTGGGATTTGTCTTGTTCTTGTAACAGATCTATGGACGTCAACATGTGTATCTCATTGAACATGATGGGATCTACAGGCTGGACAACCAGCAGAGTGAGCAGAAACTTTTAATTCTCTTTTTTTAAAGAGATAAACACTTTCAATACCGGCTGCTTCACATATATATATATACATGTATATATAAGTGCTAACTGCTGTGACTGTAGTTTGTTTGAATGACTCATTTGTCTGTTTATAGGTGAGCAGGTGTCGGAGCAGGTGTTGGATTTAAGAGAAGTGACTGGAGGAGCGAAGGGGACCGGATTTGACGATGAAGAGACGTTTCAATGGTCACTCCAGAGGGTACGTCTGTCCCCGCAGGAAAAGCACCTTGCTGCCACATTAAAATGTAGCCGAAGTGAAAAGCGCAGGTAAATGAGGAAGAAACTACACGCAATTGTCTTGCTGTGCTACAGCAATAAATATATATGATATATATGACTTTTTATGTACCAGGTGTGTGGTTGTGAGACTGGAAGAGAAAGACCTCCTCCCTCTGGGCTCCCGTCACATCAGGCTCACGCTGGAGAATGTCTTTAGTTTTGGTACATTTAATACTTTTCTGTTCGCATTTGTGTGTGTGTGTGTGTGTGTGTGTGTGTGTGTGTGTGTGTGTGTGTGTGTGTGTGTGTGTGTGTGTGTGTGTGTGTGTGTGTGTGTGTGTGTGTGTGTGTGTGTGTGTGTGTGTGTGTGTGTGTGTGTGTGTGTGTGTGTGTGTGTGTGTGTGTGTGTGTGTGTGTGTGTGTATATAAGATAAGATAAGCCTTTATTGATCTCACTATGGAGAAATTTACATATGTGTATATATATGTATGTGTGTGTGTGTATATATGTATATATACATATGTGTGTGTGTGTGTGTATGTATATGTATATATATATTCCAGTTTTCACACGTATATTTGAACTGAATCTCAAATAATTGTGTCTGTTTGCGTGCAAAGAGTGGGCATCTGACGAGGCCCTGTTCTATACGACTCTGGACGGTTTGCGTTCGAGCTCAGTGTTTCGCTTAGAGCTGACCTCCCGTGGAAGTCGGATAACCTGCGTGTACGAGGAAACCCTGCCCGAGTAAGTGTGAGCGTGAGACGACTTGTGAGCCGCCTATAGAGTCTCCAGTTAAAACGCCCACATCTTCCCAGTGTGTTTGTGGAAGTCTCCACGTCCAGAGACCGACACGTCCTCACCATCAACTGCAGCAGCAGGACCAGCTCCGAGGTGCTGATGCATCATTTGGCAGCGTCCCAGTTTGAGCCTGTTGTGGTTCAGCCCCGTCAGCAGGGCCTCCTGTACCACGTGGAACACTGGAAAACACAGCTTATCATCCTGGCTAATACAGGGCCTGGACAGGAATATCAGGTATAGTTTATATAATATAATTACATTAATATTTAAATGCTTGAGATGCCGAATGAAAGCCCTTGTATGACTATTGTACTTCCGTAACCAACATTTATAATAGGAGGAGCAAATTGCTGCTGTTGGATTAAAAAAAAAAAAAAATGTTATTCTTATAAGTGAGGGGATTTATGTGTTTGCTCTCCAGGTGGTGAAGGCCCCCCTCTCAGACACGTCCATGGTGTCCTGGGTCTCTCTGTTTACTCCTGATCCCGGCACTGCAATCAAAGACATGGACGTCGTGGGGGACCACTGTGTGTTGGTCGCAAGAACCCGACTCAATGAACCTGTCTTGATCGTCGTTCCTCTGACTGATGACAAGGAAGCATACATGGTGCAGGTACAGACTTTGGTGTTTTTCTTCTCTACTTTTAGTCATTTATTTTGAAATGGTTCTGATATATAGATTATATTTCTGTGTTACTTGTCCATCTCTCACACTTCCTCCAGCTCCCCTCCTGGGCTTGTGCCATTGAGACCACGACGCCCGGCCTGGCAGGCCAACAAGATGTGTTAGAGTTCCTGCTCTCCTCTCCAGTTTGCCCCCCGGCGCCCTACCGCCTGCACCCCGAGAGCGGCCTCTTGCTGTCGGGCAGCAGCGACGGGGCGTCCCTCCAGAATCCAGCCCGTTCCGTCCCCACGCGTCTGGAAGCCTGTAGCCGAGTGAGAAAACTCGACGTGACACCCCGATACAGCTCATCTGCATTTTGGTTAAATCTCACTGAACGTATTCTGGCTTCCGTTTTGTAGGATGGCACGTCGGTGCCAGTCACACTGTTCCATTCAGTGCCGGTGGCGGGTTTAGGACAAGCGCCACTGCTGGTCAGTGTGTACGGGGCCTACGGCCGAGACCTCAACATGGACTTCTGTCCAGAGAAAAGGCTGCTGCTGGAGCAGGGCTGGGCTCTGGCCTACTGCCACATACGGTAGGTCGTCTCAAAAAAAAAAAAAAACAAACCCAACACTTTGCTGCAGTTTGTTTTTCACACGTGCTGCTTGTGAATCTGCGCCAGGGGCGGAGGAGAGCGAGGCCTTTCCTGGCACCGACAGGCTCGTGTGGAGGGGAAGCAGAAAGGAGTGGAAGACCTGAAGTCCTGCCTCCTTCGTCTCTTCTCCTTGGGCGTCTCTGTTCCGTCGCTCGCCGCACTCTCGGCCTGCAGCGCCGGGGCCGTGCCAGCGGGGGCGCTGTGCAACCGGCAGCCCGGCATGCTGCGGGCCGTGGCGCTGCAGGTGAGACAACTCGGTTTAGGAGCTTCCTGCTATTGTCAGACGTGTAAAAACTCATCAAAATCTGTGTTGTTGGGGGTTTTTTTGTCTGTGTTCAGGCGCCTTTCTTGGACGTGTTGGGCACTATGGAGAACCAAAGCCTGCCGCTGACGTTGGAGGATAAAGACGAATGGGGGGACCCGGAGGGAAACCCAACGCACAGACGCGTCATCGCCTCTTACTGTCCCCTTCAGAACATCAAACCTCAGGTGAACGGGCCGTGTGCCCGCCGTCTCCAGACAATCGCAAACGTTATTCAAAATGTTCAACGCAATAATTGCTTTTTAACGGCTTTCCGCTGAGCAACGTGCACGCTTGTGTTTGTGCGGGAGTAGCGTTATCCATCCATGCTGCTGACGGCCTACCGCGGGGATGCCAGGGTTCCCCTGGCGGGCGTCGTCCAATACGCCCGGCTGCTCAAGGAAGCCGTCCGCGCGCACGTCGGCACGACGCCAGGTGCGTGTGTGCTGGACACTTGATCGGACACTTGCTGTTCTTTCTCCGATCGTTTTAACTCCCACTGCTTTTCAGTTACGCCGAGTCGCAACACCAAAACAATCCTCGTGTGAACCAACGGGTGAATGTGACGTCGACAGTTTGTCTCAGAACGTCGGTTATTTCACAACTGAGAAGTCTAATGTTTAGTTTGAAGCATTGTGATTTGAACAGAAGAGAGATACGGTACAAGTCACTGTTACGTGTGAGCACCTTTGTGCTTCTCACTGCATTCAGTAGTTTTACTTTCACATCGTACTTCTTATAGTCGCTGTTCTCAGTTGTGTGTTTGAGTCACTTTTCCTGTTGGTATGTGTTTACTTCGGTCTCTACTTTTTTTTTTTTTTGTCTTTTCGCGTGTGTGTGTGTGTGTGTGTGTGTGTGTGTGTGTGTGTGTGTGTGTGTGTGTGTGTGTGTGTGTGTGTGTGTGTGTGTGTGTGTGTGTGTGTGTGTGTGTGTGTGTGTGTGTGTGTGTGTGTGTGTGTGTGTGTGTGTGTGTGTGTGTGTGTGTGTGTGTGTTGTCCATCGGGGGCAGTGCGAACAACATCTGAAGTTCAACCAAACTATAGCATAGGTCACCTTGTGTGTGTGTGTGTGTGTGTGTGTGTGTGTGTGTGTGTGTGTGTGTGTGTGTGTGTGTGTGTGTGTGTGTGTGTGTGTGTGTGTGTGTGTGTGTGTGTGTGTGTGTGTGTGTGTGTGTGTGTGTGTGTGTGTGTGTGTGTGTGTGTGTGTCTCAGCTAATTGCTCTCAGTTCCCCTCAGACAGGCTCTTTCTCCCTCTCACTTATAATCTCCCTCCACCACGTTGGTGGTACTCCTTATTTACACCCCTCTCTCTCTCTCTCCACCGTACATTATCTCTCTCCTTCACCCTCCCTCACTACTTTTCCGTTGTTCATCCGGCCGGCAGCTTAAGCGCCTGCGTATGTGTGTGTGTATACGTCGCTCTAATCTCGCGCTCTCTGTTCTCCGGAGTCTTTGATAAAGTGCTGATGGCACGGACACATCCGGGCGGGCGGGCGGCCCATTAGCATGGTAAAGAGATAGTGTATCAGAGCGAGAGATTAGACGCCACAGACTGGGAGCTGTCAAGGTCAAGACCGCACATGTGAAGCGGTGCGAAGAGGGGGGATAGTATGGAACAGGCTGAGGATGAATGAGTGAAAAGAAACGAGAAGATGGAGCCGGAGAAGCAGGAGGGATGGAGAAAAGAGAAAGAAGCAAGTGTTGAAAAATGCATCTTCCCTTTCCTCTCTCCATTTCTTTTAGGGTGTGAATCTGCACCCAATATTGTTTTGAATATTCAACCCGGAGCCAATCACCACGGACCGGAAGATTTTGAAGAGTTGCTGGAGGAGGTAAGAAACAGGAAGACAATATTAACTTTTTAATGATTTTGCTTTTTAAAAATTCCTGCTTCGATTCATGCACAGATGATGAAAATCAGACGCAAATACCTTCATGAATTCGTCATTCAAAACATCTGTCGGTGATATATGCCCCCGAAAAAGTGAAAATAAATAGATTTTGATCAATCAAGATATGAGACAACGGTCCAGCGTTTCCCTTTCCTTTAAACTACAGTTAACTTTGTTGGTTAAAGGTTGTTAGGATCAGTTTGCTGTCGAACAATCGTCACTGACTCGCCCACAAAGGTTTAGAGAAATTACTAATTAAATTACAAACGGTGACCCAGTACAAGTGCTTTTGCTTTCTGCGGAGACAGCAGCTTCCTTTTAAAAGGTTCACTGTGTTAAAGGATCAACCGTTAGGATCTTCACTAACTGGTAAAACGTGCGATGAAGAGAAGAACCTGCTGCGGGAAAGCAAAACTATTCATCATCAGCAGAACTGTGGAGTGGAACTGTTTTTCCTCACGTGGCGTCGGGAGAAGGAACGGCCAGAAGAGAGAACACGTTGTTCCAGATCTTAATGCGTTAAAAGTTCCTGTGGTATATCATTAACTGCACACGAGTGTGAAAACTTTTATTCTTTGACTTTTTAAATGGAGGGTTAAATGTCAGTTCAAATAAGATACAGAATCTTCCTCGTGCTTTTTGTTGCGCAAATCCAAGTACACAGTCTTTTGTAGTGATTGGAGACAAGAGTCTCTGGATAAACTGCGGCTTCAATCTGATCTGCGTCTCAACGACTAAAACTATGTCTTCAACTTGTTATTTGACTTTTCATTCAGCTGTTTCGACGCATGAAGAACTTGAGTTGACGGATAAATGTCTCCTCTAATACAGGAAGCCCTCAAGTTGGCATTTCTATACAGGGAGCTCGGCCTGGCCGCCCCTCGGCCGTCACGCAGGAGGACGAGATCGCAAGACCAACAGAAGACGACTTTTTAAAAACGCCACCGAAGAAGAAAGACGTGACCGACTCTGATATCGCTGTCGTCTTTTATTGAGCTCTCTGCTATTGTGAAACTTTGAATGACCGCGCGTCAGTTTGTGTGTATATCAGCACTGATACAGGATGTCGACGAACTCCAGGTAGCAGGCCTTCTCGGAGATGTAGCACTCGCCCCGGTGGCCGGGGTTGAACCGAGCGGGTGTCGAGTACCGGATCACCAGGCCCTCTCCCGCCTCGGTCACGACCCGAGACTTCGGAAACTCCCTGCCGCCGTTGGCGTGGTTCGTGCTCATCAGGACGGTCAGCCGCTCGGGGAACTCGGGAAAGTGGGAGAGGTCGGTGGCTGCCGACTCCTCCCCGAAGTTCAGCACCACGAGGTAGGCCCGCTGCAGCCCGTCCAGCTCCCGGAGGTACGAGAAGACGTTGCCGTCGGCGTGGACGTAGCAGAACCAGCCGCGGGTGAGCGGGAGCTCGGAGCCGCGCAGGCGGCTCAGGAAGCGGTACTGGGCCAGCACGGACGCCCCGTCTTTCTTCTGGACCTGCCGGGGGGGGGGGCGGAGGGAGAGGGGGACTCGGTAAGGGAGGACGGGCACGGGAGGTGTGAACGTCTCGCTCTACGCCCACCGCTCTGTTTTACCTCCACGTTGACTCTTTGGTAATCCGGGTGCACGGGCAGCCAGGTGCTGTTGGCGTCGCCGCTGAAGCCCGCGTTGGCGTCTTCACTCCACTGCATCGGGGACCTCTGGGGGTCCCGGCTTAAACTCTGCAGTGAGAGGACGGCACACGTCTGGTCACTTCCTGTTTGTCGCCAATCGGTTGCTGATTTATTTTGGTTTGTCGAGGTAAACATGTCCAGATGCGGCAAAGCCTCAGGAGATCACATGTCAGTTGAGATGTTGTGTCATTCTTTGTGTTTCCTATGTTGTGATATCATCCATTAAATACTTAAATTTATTCTAATGATGTCGACTGTTCCACCCCACATGGAAAGAATCTATATAAACATATATGTTTTAATATAGGTTTTTAATATATGTGACATATATAAGATTGGCCATTTTCCTATATTATATGTACATATGTGCACACATACATGCATACAGGTACCTATATAGGTACATATATGCACATATATATGTGTGCATATATGCACCAATATGTTCTTCTTGCATAATTATTTTTTAGTTAGTTCTTAGTTATTGCCTTGATAACGTATGACAGTTGCTAAAGTGAGATATGGGCTATATATATATATATATTTGTGGAAATTCAGAAGCAGTACAGGAGACCTATATGGCCTGTATATTCACATATATGCACCTCAATTTTGCCTATATGTGGCATATATCCACATATATGTGCATACAAACTGCTTATAGGTTTCATATACGTGCATATATGACTCTTAGAGATTCTTTCCATGTGGGACTGTGTATTCGCGTTGTGACCCAGCTTCCTGTGAATCCATTGTCAGTATAGAATATGCTGCATGAACTAGGGCTGAATAGATTTCCAGGTATTTCTGTGTACTTGTGCGTGTTTGTCTACAAACTGACGGAATTGTATTTTCCGGCGGGGTCCTGTATCTGGCTGTCGGTGATGTTGACGTTCTCCATGCCGATCTCCTCGCCGTAGTAGGTGGTGGCCGTGCCCGGAAGCGTGAGCAGGAGCATGTTGATGAGGCGAACTCTGTCCGGACCGGCGCTGGTCGCAATCCGAGGTCTGTCGTGGTTCCCAACCTGGGAAGCGGCGACGGTTGGAGGAAAAGAAAGGAGGTTAAGACGGGACTGCAGACTGGAATTCCTGGTTTGGGGGATAGTTAATGAACAAGCGTATGCAAAAAGAGAGAAATACCAGTTGGAGAGTAATGATGTTCTGACAGAGTTATTAAATCAGGTTATAAACTGCGGAAGAACCAAACCTTAAGAGTTGTTAGTGATGAAAGACATCAGGTTTTAGAATATGACGGAAGAATTCTCAACTCTTTGTCGGGCGGTTCATATTAACGTCCACATTTCAGTGCGAGACACTGAGATAGATGTAGCTTGAGCAGCATTTTGAGAATTGGTCAGAAAGGATGTCACTTTTTCATCGTAACATAAACATTATTTAGACCAGGAGTCGGCCACCTGTGGCTCTTTGGCCTTTTCTGCCGCGGCTCCAAGAACCTTTAATAAAGTTATACTGAAATAAACTTTTTATTTTATTTTGTTTTGATGTATTTATGCACACAAAGTCAGTTACAAAAGGATTCTTTAAAAAAAAAAAAAAAAAAACTAAAATGGGGGGGGGGGGGAATCTGGTAACGGCTTTATAAAAAAAAACATAAAATGGCTAGGATTTCTTAATCTTTAAAGGAAAGCTTAAAAACTGGGGAGAAAACTGGAAATGTCAAAACTACCTGGTAAAGAAGGACAAAACATCTAAACTCGGGCACAAAAACAACTGAAAATGTAATGTTTACCATCCTAAATTGTAATTCAACACAAGATACAGTTTATGTTCATATATTAAAACTATATGAAACATGCTAGTCTCATTTTAAAGGTTAAACTTGTAATATTTGATTTGGTGGAAAGTGACAAAACACCTCTTTTGGTCATAAAGGTTACAAACCCTTGGTTTTTGACGCCACATCTTTATGACATAAGAGATGAAAGGGAGATGAGCCACGGGGGCAAAAATGAAATCGTCCCAAACAGAGACCCAAACGTGACGGTACAGACTCACCACCCAGTTGGCCCACTTGCCCGTGGGCATGTTGGCCATCCAGAGGTTCACCAGCTCTTTAGCCCACAAGCCGCTCTTGTTGTGAGGAAGATCCAGCAGGTAAAAGTTGAAAGGGAAGTCGCTTTCTCTCACCAGAGGTGTGCTGTAGTACATCATGGTCTTTTCCACTTCGTGGTAATCGTACGATTCTGTCACCATGAACCTGTGGCACAGCAGACGAGTGTGTGACAATGTAGAAACAGATGTATATGCAGACGGATTTTAATTGCACTTGTCTTGCGCAATAAATAATGTATCTCGGCTTATCTCGCAAATAATCGTGATTTATTCTCCAGCTTAAAATCGTCATATGAGTTGACCCTCTGTCGTACCTGTATCTGCCAGATTCGCGGCCGTAGTTGTCCATTTCGGCCCTGAAAGACCTCAGCAGGTCGTGCAAGCCCACCTGACTGGTGGTGTAGTCGTGGTAGAGATCCCACTCTGTAGTCACCAGTTCCTACGACGAAGCATGTCGGAGGTAATGCAGTTTCAGGCATGTTTAAGTAGTTATAGCACGGGAGAGTCTAACATAAGTCAGGGTGAGTTTGAAAAGAAAAGAAAAAAATGCAGAATGCAACAGTATTTTGGTCATTTTGCACAAAAAAGCATTGTGAAAATTGGCTTTACGTTGAGATTGTAGTCATTTTCAGTAGTAATTCTGTTGTTTTGTGTAAAAATACAGACATTTTCTGCACCACAACAAGGAAAAAACTTCAAAGTTTAAATTTAAAAGGTATTATGGAACTATTTAGAGGAATTTGATCCGGATGTGGCCACTGAACTATAACACGTCAATGTTGCAGTCAGATTCCGGGTTTAAGTGAGGGAGTAAGTTTGTGTAGCGGATTACAGAGTGTAGCTGTGTTTGTCCTGGGAGTTAGTGAGGAGAACTTGGCCCTACGGGGTTTCCTTTAATCGGGGAAACACGGTGCAGTGCAGTCACGGGGCCGGCAGGTGGAACGTAAGTAGAAAGTTCGATACAGAGACGAGAGGTCAAGCGAGTCCACTGAGGTTAATAAAAGAGGTGCTTCTGTGTGAGACGGCTGCTTTATGCTTTCTTATTTATTCTGCTGTGAAGAAAATGTTAAATATGGACAAAATCATAGCGCCGAGCAAACGATGACGCTCTTCTCTCCACGCAGGAGAAAAACTCAAAGCGCTGAGTCGACGTTGATCTCACTGTGGCTGCATCCCAACCCCCGACTTTACAGCTTTTAGTCACGAGTCAAGTAATAATCATTCGCTCACGTGTTCAAGGCTGTTACGAGAGTCTCCGTATCTTCATACGGATATAATCGCTCTTGATCTCACTGTGGGAACATGTGCGGTTTCATTTTGCTTGCAGACCAGACTCGTTTTTGAAAATGACCTCAAGAAAGGCACAATGAGGAAAATTTGAGGGAAACAAATAATGAATTGACCAAAATTTCAAGCTTAAAAATTGGGAGAAACAAGCAAATCTGCTTGGAAAAGAGAGAAAATGTCAAAAACGGCTATAATGTCCATCCTCCCTGTGGCCATAAGACTATAAACGGCCTGTAAATAGTGTTTGTGGTATTTTAGTTAAGTTCATAATTTTTTTTTTATATTTGTTTTTAATATGTAAAAATCACTGATCGAATTCTGATCCTTTCTTTTTTATATATATATATATTCAACTTTCTTTCCAGTCATTCTATGTGGAGCACTGCTTAAAGAACTTCCCTCTGGGATTAATGAAGCACTTCTATTCTATTCTAAAACGTCCAAATTGTGTGAGAAATGCGTCAGAAGGAGGAGGATCCCACTAAAATCAGCTACAAAAAAAGGCTGGAAATGTAACGAGGTGTTTACCGTCCTCAAGTCAACCTTCGCAAATGCAACATAACATAGTTTTTGTTTCAAAGCCGCTTTGTGCGAGACTTTAGAAGCCGTGTCGGCGTCACATTAAAGGTCACACGTGTTTCAAAAAGTCACAAAAAAAAACGTCTTGCCGAGCCCCGTTTTTTGGTTTGAATCTGTACATTTGGGCGAAACGTCTCTCAGTGAAGCGGAGGCGGATGACTCAGTCCCGGTGTTCTAGCATTACTCTGCCGCGGTGAGCAAATCCCAGTGACTTCCTAATCCACTGAAATATGCTTCTTTTCTACTAATCTTTCCTCTGTGAGAAACAACTGCTGCCTCTGTGGAACAAAAAAAAAAAACTCTTTGTTGCCGAGCTTAACTCGCCGCCGCGTATCATGGACCTTGGAATTCCAGGAGGAGTATTTTCTCCAGGAGGGCACAACATGACCCCGATGTTTAAGCCCGAGATAAATGATGAGTGATAGTCCTGCACAGAGCGAAGCCCTCGCACTCAGCTCTTTTTTTTTTATTACCGGGATGTTTGTTCTGCCGTTGCCCACGGCAAAGTATTGTTCCAATCGGGGCCTTTTGAACGTCACACATTATATGGTTTAATACAAACAAATAACAGTGGACTTTCGGTGGCAGTTGAAAAGCTTTTTTTCTGCACGCTGATCAGATTAAACATTAAACATGTAAAATAATTTTTCAAAAAAAGAATACTTTATTGCAAATTAAAGGATCCTAGGACACCCTGCACCGGTCACTGGTCAATGATTTTTGGTTTGGGACCGTGCACTGACCCTGGAATGATTCTCACTGAGGCAAGAGCATGAAGGCCACGTTGAGCCGTTTTTAATTGGACCTCGACACAAAAAAACCCCCAAAAAACAAACAAGGGACGATCTAATATGTTTGACTCGGATACAAGGCGTGCCGGATCAGAGGTCTGGTGTTGACAATTTCCATCAGAAAGCAACGGAAGGAATAAAACAGCTGTCGATATGAGTCTGTAAGATTTAACGAGGCTCAATTTGGTTTCAAGTTTAAATATGTGGTCGGGTTTTCCACCCAATTCTATATAGTCAATTTGATAATTCTTTGAAATTCTTTTGGATGCTCCGCTTTTGACTCTTCCTCTAATGAATTCATAAAAGTCCCCATAGGTGTGGCCTCCTATAATCACACAGAACTGGACCGGAACACTCACCGGTGGTTTGTTTGGATCCACCTGCGGCTCGTCCCTCAAGTGTTCGGCCTCCAGGATGTGCTTCACCGCGTCCATCCGAAACCCGTCCACTCCCTTCTCCAGCCAGAATTTAATGATGTCCTGTTGTACACGATTGAGCATTAGAAGAAGAAGCAAACCCAATGGGCCCTTTGTTTATCTACGTCACTGGAAAAACACAAAGGTTGAAGACGTTTGAGATATTTTTGTGGCTTTAGACCGACTGGGATACAAATGTTTGAAACCGTTAAGTCGAGACAGATGAGTCAGTAGCTGAGGTCGTGTGTGAGTCATCTTACAATCATCTCTTTGCGGACGTCTGGGTTTCTGAAGTTGAGGTCGGGTTGCTCCTTGAGGAACTGGTGCAGGTAGCACTGTCCGCGGACCTCGTCGTAGGTCCATGACGAATTCCCAAAGATGCTCACCTGGCCAAAGAGGAGGGTGCGTCACGTCTCGTTACCGAGCAGAACAAAACTTTACGGAGGACCTACCCAGTTATTGGGCTTCGGTGACGTCGCGTTGCAGTCCGTCCAGACGTAGAAGTCCTCGTAGCGAGGATCCCGGACGCGGCTCAGGTTGAACCAGCGATGTCGGTCGCTGGTGTGGTTGGGGATGAAATCCATGATGAGCTTCAGACCTGGACACAGACACGAGTCAGCCTCTACGATCCGTCGAGAAACAAGCGTGCTAACCGAGGTACACACACGCACCCTTGTTGTGCATTTCAGCTAACAGCTCGTCGAAGTCGTGCATCGTTCCGAAGATCGGGTCGATGTCGCGGAAATCCTCCACGTCGTATCCGAAGTCCTTCATTGGGGAGCGGTAGAAGGGACTGATCCACACCGACTTGACGTTCAGGTACAGGAAGTGATCCAGCTGCTGCTTGATGCCTGTCGGAGCAGAGACAAGAGACGACACGGGCCGGTGAAATGCCGAGTCATACCAAGAATCAGCTTGGTAGAGCGGCCGGCTCCCATTTAGAAAGTTGCCGGTTTGATTCCCATCCCCACCTGTATCTTACATGTCAAGTTGTCCTTGTACTGTAATCAGTGTATGTTTTAAAAGCACCACATAAGATAAGAGATAAGATAAGCCTTTATTGATCTCACAAAGGAGAAATGTACTTGTTACATTCTGCTCTTAAGTACTCATGAGTATGAAAGACAAGAAATGTTCAAACAGTTAGATAAGAATAGAGGTATCTTATATACGATGACTATCAAGAACCCTAAGGACCAAAAATATTTACAGTAAGAGTAATAAGCAGATTAACAAAAATAGGCCTAAAAATAAGATAAAAATCACAAACTATAATAAAGTATAATAAGTTCTAAGGGGAGCAAAATATACAGTAAGATGAAATACAAGGAAAATAAACTATGATGGGGGGCGGAAAATGAAGAATAAAGTACAATAAACAGACTATAGTAAAATAATACCAGTGTTGGCAGTGCAGGTTCAGTCCTAACAAGTGGTCAATTAAGTGAGGTAGATAAAGTGGTATAGATGCAGGGGTTATTGCACATACTGTTGCATGTTATTTTACAGTCTTGTTGACTGATATATGTCATTTATTCCTTTACCAAAGCTGTGGACCAGATATGTTGGTCCCTGTCCGTAAGCACTGCACTTCTGAGGATTCCTATATTACAAAACGGAATTCGGTATCAACAAAACTGAATGATGTAAATTGTCACGGTTTTTGTAAATAAATAAAAAGCAAGGACACTCTGATAAATATAAGACACTAGTTCATTATGTTTATCATTGAAACAACACATGCATTTTATTTGTTTGTGTTCAATTAAAATGTTGTTGTTTTTTCATCTGTGCTGACAGCCAGTGTTGACATGTTGGAAAATAATAATAGTTAAAAAGAATAACAGTTCCCTATACGATGGGAAAGACAGGTTGTAGATATTTCAGTGACAGATAAGCGTCTTAAAGTGTTTTTTGTTTTTTTGTTTTTGTCATTGATTCCAAATGAATCTGATCGTAATTCACCAACAGAAGAGCGGAAACCCGCAGGTTGCGGTCTTACCCCGCAGGTCTCCGATCCCGTCCCCGTCCGAGTCCTTGAAGGACCGGGGGTAGACCTGGTACACCGGGGAGCCCTGCCACCAGCCCAGGCACCGGGGGGAGAGGGCGATCACCGCGATGGTGACCCCCACCAGCGCCAGGGTGCAGGCCACCGTCAGCCAGAACAGGACCTCCCGGGTGACCCGGTACCGGGCCTGGGAGGAGTACCGCAGCAGCACCTCCTTGGGCATGCCGGCGTAGGGCTGCAGCTGGTGGTACTCCTCCGCCGCCGCCGCCGATGCCGCCGCCGCCTCCCCCCCCGCCGAGCTCGGCCGCTTCTCCCCCCCGGGCTCCGGGCTCGTCCGGTCCGCCGCCGGCGTCCCGGTGTCGTCGGCCTCCCGGTAGCCCGGGTTCCTGGTGCAGTCCCCAGCTCCACGCTGCCCGACGACGACTTACGGAAAGTCCATTTTGTTGTTGTTGTTTTTTTTTTTAATAAAAACTGAAATGTTTCTTTAACAAAATAGAATAGAATAATAAAAAACAACACACAGCAGTAAAGGTCTGTTTCAGAGAGTCTGAGACTTGTGGAGTGAAGGAAAACACATACATACACACACACACACACACAGAGAGAGAGACAGAGAGACAGAGAGAGAGAGACCTTCAGACAGTCACACACATACACCCACACACAGAGAGAGAGAGAGAGAGAGAGAGAGAGACCTTCAGACAGTCACACACACACACACACACACACAGAGACCTCCAGACAGTTACACACACACACACACACAGAGAGAGAGAGAGAGAGAGAGAGAGAGAGAGAGAGACCTTCAGACAGTTACACACACAGAGAGAGAGAGAGAGACCCTCAGACAGTCACACACACACACACGCACGCACAGAGAGAGAGAGAGAGACCTTCAGACAGTCACACACACACACACACAGAGAGAGAGAGAGAGAGAGACCTTCAGACAGTCACACACACACACACACAGAGAGAGAGAGAGAGAGAGACCTTCAGACAGTCACACAGAGAGAGAGAGAGAGAGAGACCTTCAGACAGTCACACACAAACACACACACACACAGAGAGAGAGAGACCTTCAGACAGTCACACACACACACACACACACACACACACACAGGGCCAAGTGGGGGCCCTCAACAGTGGAACAATAATTTTACAAATGCACACGTCTGAAAAAACTTTGTGGCATAAACAGTTTATGCCACAAAGTTTTTTCTTTTTTATTTCAACAACATACCCACCTTCAAGTGAAGCACGAGCCTCTTCTTGTTTGGACTTTTTCTTTATTTTGCTAGCTCCCGAATCGCATTGACGTTTGGAAGCCATCTCTCTCTCTCTCTCTCTCTCTCTCTCTCTCTCTCTCTCTCTCTCTCTCTCTCTCTCTCTCTCTCTCTCTCTCTCTCTCTCTCTCTCTCTCTCTCTCTCTCTCTCTCTACTCTCTCTCTCTCTCTCTCTACTCTCTACCTGTAAACAACTGCCTGCCGGCCCGTCTGACCGCTGATTGGTCAGATGGTGACGCTTCGCGCTTTCAATCATTTGCGTCTCTTTTCTCTCTCTCTCTCTCTCTCCTGCCTCAGGCTGACTTGGTGGCGGTGCTCTACGCGCCTCTCGGCAAAATGCACGCGCATCCTTTGCGCATTTGCAGAGAATGCTGATACTTTATTGATCCCGAGGGAAATTCAATTCACTTGCGCAAAATGGGGCCCCCCATGGATCGCAGAGAGAGAGAGAGAGAGAGAGAGAGAGAGAGAGAGAGAGAGACCTTCAGACAGTTACACAATCACACAGGCTTTTTCTGATCATTGTCAGAGACTATAGTGGTACCTCATTATTTTCTTACAAAGTACAAATACTCTCGTTACAGTAGTTTTGGGGGTACAGTATTTGCATTTTTATCATTCTTTTTCAAGAATGCCATTTACCTCTGCAACCAGCAAGGCAGTTAATGTACCTTAACGAGCAACTGCTAGTATAATAGAATAGTTTGGGCCATTTTGAAAGAGATAAACTCAATAATGTAACACATACTCCTTCAAATGTAATCTATATTCACAGTTTATGAACTGTATTAATAGTGAATGACTTCGTTTGTTAAGCACTCATTAAAATAAGTTCATATTTAATGTCATTGTCAAACTCCCAAGCACATATGTACAAATTATGTGGATAATTTAACCAAATCCTATACATTTGACAATTTCTATCAAGACAAACTCTTTAAATGTAACTTTTTTTTAATTGTATTGTTAAAGATTGTATTCATGAGCACCTTTGTTGCACCATATAATGCATTATGTGTACAAAGAACTGTTGATTAACGTATGGTTTATTAACAAACCGTTGTGCAGTCACCTGAAACACAGCGTGGCTACTTGTGCTATGCCTTTTATTATTTTATAGATGTGCAGTCTTAACCGGCTGACCTTTAAACCCTTTATGTACTTGCTCATATGTTCTCTGGGTGTGTTGGCTGTATGAATGTCCCAAAGGTTGGGAGGAGACCTGAGGTCAGCCGGCATTTCTGTTTCCATGTCTGATCACAAACTGTCCTGTGAGCATGCATTATGTGTTTATTATCTCATGTTTTATCTTATCTGGATTTATCTTGCTGTGCTGTACTCCCTAAATTGTTTCCTTGACAGGTTGAGGACTTGATTATTGAATTGATGTATCGGTTTTATTTACAAGCGAATTGTCTTGTGGAGCAAATAAATAAAGTTGAAATGAACTGACGAGAAATTATGGGATGAATGAGTAGGAGAGATGCAGATTGTGACCCTTTGCCTTTGTTCTTTATTGATTCATGCCACGGCTGATATATGTGGCTTAAATCAAAAATAATTTCAGTTTTCACAAGGGCAGCCATGAGAATCTGTCCAGAGACGCGGGAGATGTCGTCAGAGCAAAAGATTTCAAGTCACCACACTCCACACTGGTCAATCTGAATCACGTGCTTCAGAATAAAAGCTCACGAGGTTGTAGATTATGCTGGTGCACCGACCATTGAATGAAAAAAAAAAGACAAGCAGCACATGAAACAATGAATTCAAACTTAAATTCATTTTTTTTATTGATGCTTATGTTCACTGTATGGTCTGTAAACATCACAATAGCATACTGGGAAATTAGTACAGGAAGAAGGGATGGTGGTTTTCTGGGCGTCGTCTTCTTTTACTCCTTCAGAGGAGAGAAGTGAAGTTTACTTAACTCTTGTCTTCAGAATACAGCATATCAGTTAGAACTGGGGGGGGAAAAAAAGCTTGGAATAAATTTAATAATAATAATTAAAAAAAACAAACCCAAAACAACAATGTGACTACATTAGTCAGGTGAATCAGTTTGTATGTGAACAGGGAGGCACGGAGCACGGGGGGTGTCAAGTCTTTACTCCTGCTGCTCTGCTGGCATCTTGTCCACACTTCCTTTTTTTCCCCCGTCCGTCCTCAACATTTCTTTTGCCCCCCAGAAGAACTTCCCCGACGCAGGTGACGGTTTGGGTGAAGAAGTGAAGAAGTGTTCCCATGCGAGTCGTCCTGTTGATCAAGTAACTTTTTTCTTCGTTATTGTTTGGCCTCTAAAATGACGGACGAGGAGAGATGATGGTGCTGCTTGTGTTCAGTTCATGCGCTGGAATCAGTGTGAGTAATGAAGACTTACATTCAAATAATAATAATTAAAAAAAACAAAATCTCTTCAATTCCTCTCCTCGGCCCAGTGTGTGATATTGCTTTCCACGTGAATCCATAAAGAGCATGTTCGGAGAGGTGAAACATCAGGAAACGTTAGTTTTAAGGGTTTAAAATCAGTTCACTACAACAATTTGGTGATTTCTCGCCCCTCGTATACCCGTTTCCTGTCTTTTACACCCCACTCCCCCCCCCCCCCCCTCACCCCCCCGCCCACAATACACTCCTGCTTCAATCACAAAACATGCATCACTACAGGTCCCGCCCCGCCTCCCCGCGCCCCGCCACCACAAAAGGAAGAATCATCGCATCAAAAACAACTGCAAAAAAGAACTACACATTCAAGTACCTATTTGTCACATGGCACCGAGAGCAAAAAGTACCACCGAGAGGAAGTCGACTGGCCCGTTCTCGTTCAACGCTGCCTCCTCAGAAAGCAGGGAGAAGGCGTATATTACAGTGGCGTGCGTGCTCAGATAACCCATCTAATGCGAAGAAGAATCAAGTATGGTCGCCCCACGACAACTTATTAGAGCCACAATAGGAGAAAATTAACTAAATTAACATAAATATGAAATTTAGAGTATATTAAAAAAAAAACAAAAAAAAAATTACAAAATGTCAATAACAACTTTTAAAAAGTCCCCCCTAAAATAAAACTTGAATTATTGTGGCTTTTTAACAGTGTTATAGCGTCCCGTTCCAGAAGAAAAAGTTATTTATCTGACAAAAAAATTGTTTCTGTGGATTTTTTTTTAAACACTTGTTTTAGATTTAATGGCAAATGAGTCAAATCACGGCTTCCTCCTTCTCAGACCTCTCTTTCTCAATACGCTGTACAAGGTGTGTTTCATGCTCCACTGGTTGTTTCTGAAGTCCATTAGTAAAAAGAGTATTTTTAGAAAGGCAATACATACCAAACAAACAAACAAACAAAAAACTACAAACGGGGAGAGAGGGAGAGAGAGAGAGGAGGACAGGAGGCCTTGTTTTTTGTGTTTACACAGGATACTTCCGTCGATAGAAAAGGCAGGTCGTAGCATAAACGGGATTGTTTGAGCACGTGTGTGTGGAGGAAGAGGTGCAACAGTGCGACGTCGACCCGCGTCTTTGGAAACCGTGTTGGGAACGTCGTGTTTCGCACAAAAATACGCCGGGGGGTCGCACTCACATGAGGCCACAATAAAAACACACCATGGTGGGGGAGTTTTTGACAAAAAAAAAACAAAAAAACAAAAAAGAAACCCCAAACAAATCTAAATATATATCTATATATATATGAATTTAATATATAATCTCTATTTTTTTTTTTTTTTTTTTTTAATATCTTAAACAACAGCAGGCTCAAAAGCTTATGATTCTGGCAACGTCTGCACATGACAGCCTAATCTCTTCTGGTGGTGAAGAGATACAGGATGCACATAAAAAAAAAGAAAAAAATAATAAAAAGGGGAGGGAGCATCGGAAGGGGGGGGGGGGGGGAGAAAAAAAAAGCGGGATAATTGAGCGGGGACATGCGAGAAGAATTGGAGCTTCCTGCTTGAACTCCTCGCCAGTCTTTGGATTCCGGGGATTGTGGGAGTTCTGTGCACGTTGTTCCGAGGACCAGTTCCACGCTGGACCCGACACGGCGGCGCTCCGGGTGTTGAGGGAATCACAGGGTCGCGTGGTCAGTTCACTTCGGTCAGAAGCAAGAAGAAGAAGAAGAAGAAGGAAAAAAAAAAAAAAAAAGTCACCTATCCTATGTAAATAATGCCACAAACGTCTTGTGCCTCTCGGGTCCTGGTTAAAAACACCCCCCCCCCCCAGTGTAAAGTGGTGATGAGCTGGCCGGCTGCTGTGTCGCCAGCTCCTCCCCGTCTCTCTCTCTCTCCAGTCTGAGCAAAGGCACCTTAGAGCCCCTGAAGCAGTCGGAGCAGCGCTGCCTGGGTCTGTCGAGCCACAAGAAGAAACAACCACCACAGAGAAAGCAAGGCGGGGGGGGGGGAAAAAACAAAAACAAAAAAGAAAAACAACACACACAAAGGGCAAGAGAAACTGTGCTTGTTTGCCTTTCGTTTGATGACTATTTCAGAGCATGGACACGGTTTGTCTTTTTTTCCTCCATTTTGTTCCGTTTGAAGGAGCCAAAAGAAAAAAAAATCTGTTCTGGAGTCAGATTGAGTGTTTTTTTTGTTGTTGTTTTTTTTTTTTTTTTTTTTAATCTGCTCACTCGGTGTGAAGTGGAAGAATCATGATGAAACAAATCCCAGGGTGGAAATAAGAGGTGAGGAAGGATGTGATCTCAAGTGGAGTAGTGGTCCTGTTTACTGTGATCAGGCAGTCGAGCTGGACAGCTACCAGTGGTACTCCAGATCTGCTCCACTCTGCAAAGGGGGGGGGGGGGTGGGGAGAGAAGAAGGAGAGTGACAGAGGACAGAAATGAAAGAGGGACACGTTATCAAATGTGGACCCGGTGTGA
>NC_137662.1:21847006-21942006 GCF_963422515.1 Blennius ocellaris | reverse complement strand
GTGCGCTTTGCTCGATCGATGTAGCGAATGAGTAAATAAAGTGATACTTACTCCATCGTCCTCCTTGTGCGGGTTCAGACGGTTGTATACTGCCTCAATAACACTGCGTCTGCAGGAAGAACACAGTCCAATGTACCTGCAGGCCGTTTCATTCAAACTCTACATCCAAGCTGGAGCAGTGAGAATAAAAAAAAACCGATATGCAGTCAAATGTGCTGATAACGATCAAATCGCTTATTCGCAGAAGAAAACTTCATTTTCCCCTTCTCGTCAGAACTATTCTGTATTTTCCAGAGTGCCACGTCTCTTAGCAGGTGACGACCGGTCGGTGTGATACGAGGTTTGTCGTATTCGTGGCTCCTGTCTGGACGACGCAGCCGCCACTTCCTGCAGGATCCCACCTCCTAACCACGACTAAATATGTTTATGTGCTGTGCTTCTCTCGGTGTGGATGTCTGCTCGAGGGACGGCTTCACCAGCTACTGTGGTTTCTGCATTGAGCTACTTCTGTTTGGGTGAAGTAGGTTGATGTTGGGTGAATGAGACAGGAATTGATTGCATCGTCCTGATGACACAGATATTCCGGCTGTTTTGCAGCTGAATTTGTTTTTTTGCAGCTGAATTTTTCGCAGCTGAATTTGTTTTTTTGCGGATGAATTTGTTTTTTGCAGCTGAATTTGTTTTTGCAGCTGAATTTTTAGACACATTGAATTTTTACACACGGAATATTTTTAGATGTTGAAAAAAAATCAGAAGCAAAAAAAAAAAAAGATAAGTACTTGAAATGCGACAGATTTTAAAATTCAAAGTCTGATTTCGATGGTAAAAAAATTCAGAGTTAGAAATTCGAATTCAGAATCTGATATGGCACAGTTTTACTTCCATACTTTATGACTTTATTACTCCTCCACTGAACTACAGCGATCCAAAGTGTGTCTTTTTTGTGTGTGTGTGTGTGTGTGTGTGGGGGGGACTTACTTGCTGGCAAGACCCCCTCCTGGTGGCAGAGTGGGCATGCCGCTGTCTGTGGAAAGGTTCCTCATCACCGTTACCAGGTCTGGAAAGCCCTCGTCCCCTGGCCGGGACAGCATTTCTGAAACAACACCGTTACACAAGTCAGTATTTACGCGGCGCATGACAGCCAAGAACATCTGCAGAGCGAGAGGAGAGCAAGAGAAGGACCGAGGAGACAGAACAAAAAGAATAAGACTAATGGAGGGAAGGGAAGGGAAGATGGAGACCATACAGGAGAACCTGTGGGAGTGAGTGTGTGTGTGAGACAGAGCCAGGGAGACGTGGTGACAGAACCAGCTCTGCAGCCAAGTTGGCAGTGGCAGGAGGCCAGGCCAACGTTCACCCAGAGCACTCTTTTCACTTTTCCACCAGTATTGGCAGACCTCAAGCCAAACGTCTCAAAAACATGACATTCTGGAGCGGAAATCATTTGAACCCACCTTTGGAGAGACCATTAACCTGCCGTGGCTGATTTGGTTTCCTCAGTTTTACCACATTGTTCTTTACAAATGTCATTTAAATAAAATAGTGACACGCTGGTGAACACTGCTAATTGTTTCCAGGGCAGTGCAGCTTATTAGAAAGGCTGCTTCAGCCCTTACGCAACCAGAGGAAGGGAGCGGGACTCCAACCAAGCGATCCATATAACGTGCGAGTGGAGGAAGGGAGATGCGACGAGGGAGAGAATTGTGGAGGAGCGGAGAGGGCAGAAAAGAAGGGAAGATGCTCAGTGGAATGGAAAAGGAGGTCATGATGGTGTCACTCTTCTGCTGGGGGCTGGAGATAACTTGGCGGGGCCAGTCGCTCGAAAAGATAAACCTCCAGATACACACTTTCAGCTGAAACTGGATCTGCTACTGACCTTACCCTGCCAAGTGTGCTCTTTAAAACAAAAGATAGTAATGGGTGCTGTGCTCCCCGTTAACCAGCTCCATGTTGGCAGCCTGCCAGAGCCCAGCTTGATGCTGCTTTTGCGCCAGAGCATAAGCAAAGTCCCCCGATCCGCCTCAAGCAGACGACACAGTCGCTGGACTGGGGCTCGGTTGAGTTTTGGGGACGAATCATGAGAAGAAAGCCTTTGGAGCAGTATTACTACTACAATTGTCAACGACTCCAAAAGCAAGTACAATCAGCAGCGATCCACCAGAAACTTCCCATCGGCACATGAGCAAAAATACATATTGTGATTGACAACATGTTTTCGTGGGTGGGTTACATTGTTCAAACCATTTTGCAATTTCATTTCTGACTTTCATCCACTACTTCTACAACTCTAGAAGCTCATTCACATGAAACTATTCTAGAATAATGAGGATTAAAACAACAACGAATCTTGATATTTCAAGTTAAAACACGTTGGTGAACGAAGAAAAAAAAAAAAAAGAGCTCTTTTACGTCATCCGGCCGATCTCACCTTCCACTCGAGACTCCAGGTATTTGTTGAGTTCAGCTTCCTTCCTCACAGCTTCCTCCGATACTTGGGGAGCGTTGGGCAAACACACCAACACGACACTCATGTTATCCCGACTTCCCTGAGGTGAAGGAGAGAAGAGGAATCAACAAAAGAGCAGGTGAAAGGAAGAGATCTGTGGACAAGCTTTGGGACAGTCGACACTGGAGCTGTGAGGGAACATTCCTGTGTAGTAGAGCTATATAACTATTTATTATCAAATATATATTCATCAAATACTATAGAAGTATAGTCATTTACGTTTTTGAGATTCCACATTATTGAGTTTTGAAGATATCTCTGCAAACACACTAGATTAGGGTTGTAAAACACATTTCAGTTCACTGCTTCTGGTACAAAATACCTGTACAGTGAAATGTCAACAACACAAAACTGTTGCATTTTGTTTTTACAAACTCTGATACTGAGATTTCATCTTGGGTTGCGTCCACTACGCTTAGGACATTTGTAAAGTTATGTTTTTTGTTCAAATGTTTACAATTGTCCAAGTTTGACAGGCTGCGTTTGGCCAATAGGGGGTTGTGTTTGACGCTGCGAAAAAAAAAATATCCGTGCATACCTTGTGCAGGCAGGTGTCCACCACTTCATTGCACACTCTCTCCAGGTCATCACACACTTCAAGCCGAGATTTCACAAACTCGCACAGCTCCTCATTGGACATGACATCCCAGATGCCGTCGCACGCCAGGATCACGAACTGGTCCTGCTCCGGCGCCCGGACCATCACGAACACTTCTGGTTCGGGGCTGACCAGCTGCTCCGTGGGGCCCTTTCCATCCACGCACTTGTAGTCGTAGTCTCCCAGGGCCCTGGACACGGCCAGCGACCCGTTGACCCGCTGAATCATCACGGAGCCGCCGGCGTTCTGGATGCGCTCCCGCTCGCGTGGGTTGCAAGGCTTGTGGTCGAGTGTGGAGAAACACACGTTGGAGTTGCGGTAGAGCACGGCCCGGGAGTCCCCGCAGTTAATGAAGAAGAAGTGGTCGGGGGACAGGAGAATCCCCACCGCCGTGGAGCCGCTGCGGTCCATGCCGTTGCGGAGATCCGAAAAGCTGCGCATGTGCTCGTCGATCCGCAGGAAGCCGGTCCGGATCCCGGCTTTCACCACCTCCGACGCGGGAGATCCCGCCGCTGGGGGTTCCGTGGCGGAGCCGTCCGATCCAGCCTGGGAGCCTGGTGTCCCTCCGGCGCCCAAGCTGGCGGTCATGATGTGTTCCAGGAGATGCTTGGAGCAGTAGTTGGCGACCTTTGAGCCGGCGTGACCGTCGTACACGGCGAAAAAAGACCAGTCGGTCATGCCGGGGGCGGGGAGTCCCAACACGGCGGTGTGAGCGTCCTCCATCTCCACCCGCCAGCCCTGCATGGAGCTCAGCCCATACCGCAGGCCGTTGCCCTCGCCGTGCGAGTTGTGCTTCTCCGTTTTGGGCTTGTCCAGGAATGCACCCATGGCTCCGCCCTAGAGAGACCCACCGCTACCTGTAAAGAAAGGGAGACAACGCATAAATAATGAGAAAAAAAAAAAAATATATATATATATAAAAGGCACAACAGTTGGACTGATTAGTTAGAGAGAGACGTGTACTACAATGGCATAAATACACAGTTTAAAGCGACTGGCTGGGAGAAATATAGGACGAATACATTCTCACAATGCTCGACAATCATGGAAAAAAATGGTCACGGCCCGTGACATTTTCTTCTTCGTATCTATTAGTTTTGGTTTGTGTGCCAAGTAGCCGTTTTCCAGTGAAAATATGGGACAGGCTAAACTAATCAAATTAAATATGGTTCGAGTCACTTCTGAACTGAAGCCATTACTGTCAGTGGAAACCAGCAGTCATGTGGGTCTGGTGTCCCCGATTCTTGTCTTAAAAGGCAACTGGACTTCTTCAGTTCTAAAAATCAGTGCAAAGGTGATGAAATCTCTCAGAGGAGGAGCGGAACATCTTCGAACCACTTTGAAAACTACGTCCAACGGCTTTTTAAGACCGAAAATGAAAATATGAGCCTTGCCGCGACTTTTGAAATGAACATTAACCAAACTTCCTTCACTAAAACTCATACCAACTATAAAAGGCTACAATTTCTACATATTTATATGAAAAACTTCAACAATTCACATCAACATGCACTATAGAGGTAGAAAAATACTCCAATGAAGCAAGTGCAAACACACATGTACACTCAACTTCTCAGCCAACATAAACAAGTTACCAATCATTGATGAACCATGCAGATAAACCACATTTCTTTTGAAACCTTATCCAGAGAGCTTTTAAACATGAGTATATTTCTTCCCACTGTTATGGGCCAAAAGAAATAATTCCCCCAAAAAGTGGTCATTGCTCATCATATCCACAAATAGCCGCCCCTTTAGTTTATGCTTAAAGAGACTGAGGAGCGAGCGTAAAAGCTCCTTTGGCCAGCCTGAGCTGGTTATTAAGAGCATTAACACGCTCCACAGAGTGATGGAGAGGATGAGTTATCAATAGCTTCACCTGCATTAGCCAGAAACAAGAGCAACATCCAGATGCTTGAGGAGAGAGGGACAACCCGTGTGCCCGGCTCTTGTTAATTACCAAGCAATGACACAGTCTTGTGCATTACGGGGAGATAAATGGAGTGTTCATTGCAGAATCTGCCCTCGTTTTTATTATCTATGCTACTCACAAATGATGAAAATCACAAAGCTTTATTCTTACTCAGAATCCACGATTTTAAGTCAGAGGCTTTCAACAAGTTTAAATCAAATCAACAGAACACACACGTCAAAACGCTGATTTGCAATGTATGAACTGGGAATCAGTTACACAAAAATTGGTGAGAACAGATTACTGAACATGTGAATTAGAGTGGTAGACGGGTTTTCTAAACAATAATAAGAATCAAGTATTTGTGCTGCTATATATATCTGCATAGCAGATACAAAGTCGGCAATGGGAGGCCATCAGATGGTGTATTGCGAACGCCCGGGGTGCCAGCTGGTCGATGTGATTGATGAAGGAATCGACTAACTGTACCGCGTCACTTCAATTATTTTTTTGCTGAAAAAGGAAAATGAAGAGGAAAAAAAAACCTACAAGTTTATTCATATTCTTACAAAATGCTTCTCCAATCATGTGTTTACGTGTCCTTAAGCTCTGACCACCTCAGATACACATAATGATTTCAAATCAATCTGTTAAAAGTGTAAACTTTCTTATAGTTTATCTAAACTTTTTGTTTTGACGTGACAAATTATAGGCGAGGTCAGAGATTCGTTGCGCTTTCAACACATGAATTTTGAAAATTCCACATAGCTGAGATATGGAAACTTTGACATGTAGTTTCAGTTTTAAAAATATATTTTAAAAAAAATGAAAGAAATGAAACGAGACAAATCCATCTAATGTGACAATTGTCTTTATATCTTTAAATTAATATCAATACCAAAGGTGGTCTTTGTATGATTAATTAGAAGATTTTTTTCATGCATGATGAAAGTCATGATGCAGTTTTTTGTTTGTTTCAAAAGGACGTTACATGATCAGTATCAAAGCAGTTTGAAAGCCAGTCTTACAGTTGAGAAGAGAGACAACAGCTTCCACACACGCGCACCAAAGGCCTGAGAAACATCACCATGCTAACCCACTTCAGTTAATACCTTGGCAACCGATGCATTTAACTTATTGTTCAGCAAATATCAAGGCGTTTCCCAAGACGGGTCAATTGACCTTTCACCCGCTGATCTGGCAACTGCTTCAACGTGGTACCGAGTTATGTGATTGTTATTTAAAGGCTGAGAAACACCCGGCCACACATCGCGTCACGTTCCACTCGTCTCGCGTAAAGGCAAAATTACACGACACAACATAATATATTGTATACAACTTCAAATTACACATGTGTGCACAAGCAGATATGAAATGACGTCACCCGGAGTCTGAAGTCTCCATGGCTACACAGCTTGGAGTGGCACCTGAGTGGTTTCCATAGCAACACAAGTCATCGATGCTAGTGGCTGCAGCATGTGACAAGAGCACTGCGCAGCCGTGTGTGTGTGTGTGTGTGTGTGTGTGTGTGTGTACTTCTTTTTCAAGTGTTAAAGATGAAAGCTGCTTAAGACTCACAACTGGAACGACGACCATTCTCAACCTTCAGACGAGCTGGGGTAGGTTTAACAAGCTAACCCAATTTGACAGTCAGCCTCTGATGGGATCCACACGGGGCCGGATTAGCGTGAACAGCACCCGCCACAGCTTGCACACCACCGTGAACTACCACTAACTTAACATCCACGGTTCCCACTGAGCCTTCCCGGGTGACAACACGTTTATAGTATTACGACAGTGCAAGTATTCAAAAATGTGCACCGACATTGTGTTTGGTGGAGAATGACCGGTGACGGAACTGAACAATGAAGCGTTTGAGGCCGACCGCGAGTCAACACGATGACATGAGAATAATTCGAGGGGGATCCCGTCACTGTCTATCTAACCTGTTGTCCGAGTGCGACAGATAAAAGAGTTGCAGCTCGTAACAAGCATTTCGTAACAAGGTTTTCCATGTTTGTTGCATGCTAACTTGAATCAGACACTTGAACTACTTGGTAGGATTGAAGCATGCAAAACCTTCGTTGTTTAAACGTAGATTCCCCCCCCCTCCCCAGCATGACTGATCAACAAATTCCCACGTGAAGATTGTTAACGTCCTTGTGACGTTCAACTGGCTGACACCAGTGTATATTTTATTTGTTGTGTTTGAGTCTTTAATGTATCCTCAGGTTAAGATATTAACCTCAGGAAATGTTTAGTGCATAAAAGAAAGGAGTGCGTTTCAATCAATCCATTTTCTGTGGTGCTTTCAGCAGAGCCGGTGTCTCAGGGCGCTGGAGTCGATCCCGGCTGACTGAGCGAAGACAAACACAGACAGGCAGTCATACATTCAAACCGTTGGTCAGTCTGGAGCACTTTGATTATTGTGGGCTCAGAATGTGCTAACTGAACACCTCTAATTAAATCTTAATGAATTAAGTTTAACTTATGTACTTGGGGCACGTTCACACTGCACGGAAATGCGACCCAATTCTGAATTTTTGCTCACAAGTGACTCATATCTGACCTGTTTTTTTTAGCCATGTGAAAGCTCTAATTCTGATTTTTTTTTTTTTTCACACCAGACCCAGGTGTCACACCGTTGACTGGTATCCCCCCCCAGCCAAACTCTCTTACCTTTAAACTTTGGTTTGTTTTATGCATTTGTGTATTTATGGCGTGCTCTTTATTACACATATAATAGTTTATGGTTTTAACAGGATACCTACACAGGCTGAGATTTCAACTGGTTTGTATTGAGGTGTGTGAGTTTTACGTTGTTTGGACTGGAAACGGTGACTCACATCTGGCAACCCCGGTGCTGACCGGCGTGCCATCCATATTTACTTCTGTCAACGGCATCTTCTGCGCATGGGCTCGACGCAAGGGCGCGTTTAAAATATAATGCAAATGAATCCCAGGAAATACAATAAAAAATAATAATACAAAAAAGGAATTGAGCATCAAGATGTGCAGTGTAAACAAGTCCAATGAAAACATTTAAAATGCTGGTGTGAAATGCCAGTACTGCTTGTATGCGTGCATGTTAAAATAATATATTGCATACTGGCGCACTTTGATTGTCTTCAAAGCATCTGAGCATCTTTCTGCTTATAAAGTACCACATCCGCTTTTAAGAAAGCCAAGATCACCTTACTGGATATAGAGAACCGATTGTGCAACGCACGGTCGTCCGTTATGGTAAAGAGTGACTAAAGTGAAACCTTTTTTTTTTTTAACCCACACAATTATGTTCTCTGACATTAACAAAATAGACAGGTTGAACAAACAGATCTCTCACTTGGATGACTCATTTTTTAAGTTGAAGCAGAAGCCACCAGTTTCCTGGAACGGGCACTCTTTGAACAGACGACGTCAGTATTCTCCGGGGGAAGAAGTAGCCTCTGGGACGATGAAGCCATTTCTTGACCAGACTGCAGCCAAAGAGTAGGAAAGTAAATGTGCCATGTTGTATTTTACCGTGACGTGAGGAGCTTGACTGTACGTGTATGTACCTGCTCCCTCTAGAAGAAACCTGCCTTCAATTTGACTCCAGCAACTCAAAAGCTGAGTTTGCAATGAAGAAAGTAAACTAAAACTTAAGAGTCAACAGTAGTTGACACATCCTAGCACACATTAGCTGGTATTTACAGTAAAAGAGAAGAAAAGGAAGAAGAAAAAAAAACAGATTCTCTCTTACTTTGCTTTGTTCAGGCACACCCTCTTGGCACAAATGTATTTTCAGTTATTCTCAGCTTTTGAGCCAGCAACTGTGTGATTCAGTCAACACAAGGGGCAAATAATACCTCTGAACAAACTCATAGACTCACATCAGTCATGGGCTAAAACGGCATGGCCAGTGCAGGATTTCACATCAAGCTGCCAACACAAACATGCCCCTGATGAAGCTGCCATTTCTGGAACACACTGTCACACACATGCACAGCCAAACACACATTAACAATGCAACAAGGCCACAGCACACCAGTAAAACAAGTTGATTCCTGCACTGGACTTCATCAGAATTCACACACACTGTCAACCTAGATTTTTCCATTTTTTTCCTCCCAGAACTTTTGACGCCACATAATTTCATAGTTTCTAAATACGGTAGTAGTTGTTTCAGCACAAGTTACTCATACACAATTTATAGTTAGCCCACACAAAATCTCCGGTATTAGAAACCGTTTAGACTTGTTTTATTCAGCATTCCGGGGATTTTGTCATAAATATTACAGTGTCTAATACATACAAATGAAGACTCATGGCTTACATGAACGAGGGCTTGTAATTATGTATGATTTGGGGTGTCAAAGTATGCAAATTACAGAAAATGATTTGTAATTACATCATTGGTGCATGGGAAGCATCTTTATGGTCTAATTTAATAATGATAACAACCAAAATAAAAAAATATTGTCACACTTGTTACAGATATACAACTTCACAACAGCCATTCATTTTAAGGGTTCGAGTTTGGTTATGTTCTAATCCAGTAGTGTAGTACTGGCTTTGTGATCACATTATTAAGGTCTTGACTTATTGTTGGTGGCTTAAAGTCTTCATCTTGTGATGCTCTGGTCCGAGTTTTGAATCGGTTTTAGACACTTAAAGGCCTGGTCTTGGGATGCACTGTTTTTTGTCTTGATCTTGATTCGGTCTTGGTACCGTAAAGTCTTGGTCTTGGGATGCTCAGGTCTTGGTCTTGACTCGGTTCTTTAAAATCTTGGTCTTGTCTTTGGATCTGCTGGTCTCTATTCGGTCTTGACTAATGGGGCGGCATGGCTCGGTTGGTGGAGAGGTCATCTTCCTATGGGAGATTTGCTGGAGATTCCCATCTCCACCCTTCCACCTGCCAATGTGTCCTTGAGAAACACACTGAACCCCAAATAGCTCATACTGGATTGACACTTCCGTGAATGCAGCCTCCATTAATTGGTGTGCATTGGTGTGTGTGTGTGTGTGTGTACGTTATTAACAATGTAAAGCGCTCACACAGTTGGTCTCGGGTGAGATGGCCTGAACTGCAACACTATAATCCAGGATAAAACTATACCTGTTCTCAAACGAACGCACCAACACTCCCAGGGGCCGTATGTAGAGTGTGAAAATATCCCGCAAAATGCAAATCGCCAACCGATTTGCGCGTGAATAAGAGGTCCAGAGACCCTCCGCCAATTAGTACCCAGGTGTGTGCTGCTGATAACGTTTAGCAAGAAAACAACCATCGGCAACTCACGTCAAATCATCCCAACCGAGTGCGAGCCAGGCGACTGATAATCCCGAACCCTGCATCAGGAGAGACCGACAACAACAACAACGCAGGACTCGCAGGCATCACTCAATAAAACAGGTTTCCAGTTTGTTAGCCCCCACCAAGTGACGCCGAGGCCACTCGTACCGCTAGCCAACCAGCTAGCCAAGTCCCCCCCCCCCTCCCCCGAGTGTTTTTGTTTTGATAACACACCAACGCGGCTGACTTACTTTGTATTAACGGAGTCCGTCCTCCCCCTCCTCCTCCTCCTCGTTCTTGTTGTGCTCACGGCAGGTCTGTTAAAGTGGCCCGGCTTGTTGTGATAGGCTTAGCCCTCGTTAGCGTTAGCCTCGTTCGCCCCTCGGCTAGCCAGCATTTCACACGACCAGTTCTCCTTTCAGCATGTCTCTGCACCGCGACGACGCCGTCGCGTACATGTTTGGCGCTGTGAACACGGCCGGCGCCGAATAAATAACTCTCATTCAAGCTGTCGGCTATAAAAGAACGAAACGCTCGATTCGGCGGGTTATATCTTTGATTTGTAGCAGGGAGCTAATTTTTGGGGGGCTAATGCTAAATGTATGAGGCAGATGACGTTCGTTCCAGCATCCAGTCTGTGGGCGGGTCAAGCCGCTCGCGCTCGTCTCTGATTGGACAGCAGCTGAGCCAAAGCTGACACGTGATTGGTTATATGGAAAAGTCCATCAGACCGCTCAGCTGATCGATATTATCTGGAAAAAAAAATAAAATCCGTTGACTGTGTTTACTGTTGGTGTGTGGCGACCTAAAAGACATCAGGAGACATAATAATTATCTCAATGTGCATGACTGATTGAAGAACAATACAATAATACAGGCATTCACACGTCACCTCAGAAATAAAATAATGTGTGACTCTCAGGGTGCATCTTAATGTGTCAAACACATTTCATACCAGAGGCCAGATATAGCCCATCTTGAATGGGCCTGACTGGAAATATAGTGCGATAAAAACCTTTAAATTCAAACTTGGAAGGTTTTCTCTGTTGTGGCACAGAATACACATGCTGTATATTTTCACAAAAACCAAACACTTACTCCCAAAAACTACTACAATATCAACATAAAGCCAATTCTAATGATATCTTACAGTGTATTAATGAATGAATGAATTGATTAATTAATTAATATTTTTATTTAAGTATCATGCAAGCAAGTGCCCCACCCACATAGGCTTATATAACACTATAAACATTAATATGAAAATGTTCAGTACAACTTAAACATTTCAGAGTCTGGATAGAAAGCTTTACACCTCATTGTCCATGCTTTTCCCATAAATCTTGCCAAGCAAGAAAAAACAAACAAACAAAAAAGTCATTTCTAAATAACTAACAGCATATCCCCTTCTGCCAACCAAAAGATCAGATTGTTAAGATTTTTTTTTTTTTTTTTTTTTTTTTTTTTTGGAACAAAGCAATTCTTAGTGGACAATAGAACATGAAATGAAATTCATCCTCCACCAAACAGCCTTTTCTCGTCAGAGACCCCTTTGTAGTGACCCACCTCCACCTCTAGGGGCAGCACTCCTGCTCTGCGCTGAGCACACAGAGACCTCTGTCCTCTTTTTAAAATTACCATTAACATAAAGCTCTGTGGAAAAACAATCTTTAAACTGGACGTAACTTCTCAATTTAGGTTTACAAACCCATTTAGAGCTTTTTTTTTTTTTTTTTTTTTACAACTTACTGCTCTTCCTACTTTGTCTCCAGGTAGTCACACTGTTTTATTATCAGTTGAAACAACAGATACCGAGAATGTAAAAGCAGCTGGCAGCAAAGCCCTGTGAAAGCTGAAAGTGAACTAATATATTGTTGGCAAAACAGCATCAGTATGACAGCTGTACAGTCAGAGTGGATTTCTAGGATCTTTCACTATGCACGATTCAGCTGATTTCAAGTGTTGACTTCATAGTTAAATTCAACCTCAAGGACCACACTCCTTTGAATCAAAACTAAGAAATAGTTAAATTTGCCTTTTTTTTATGTTTTAGAATATTGTCTGCAATATTTGATGCTTGCATGCACCTGTTTCACTTTTTCTACATGTCGTACAATCACAATTTTGAAAAAAACATTCTCACAGTCCAAAAACACATGATTGGAAGACTAGACTCGAAGGGCAATAGATTCGATTCTTTGCAAGTGTGAATAATACTTGCAAAAACATGAACAATACTTTTTTTTATTCGATTCAACTAGAGTTTTCAGACCAACAGCTTCAGTTTATGCTTCTTAAGTTACTCTACAATGATGTACCCACAAACCAAACAGATTATGTAATAAAAATAATATAATTTAATGTACAAAATATATGTATCATTGAAAGTCACTTTCACTGTTGTTAATTAGTAATTTGGATTAGATTTGAACCATCTTAGTGTTCATTGTTGCCTCAGATATCCCATCAGTAATGTTCGGACTCCGCATTCATATTATTAAAACTTTGAGACTGAAGAAACTGTGGGAATGAAAAACTACTGTTCACCTATTTCTTTTCACTCACATTTTCTTTTCCTTCATGTTAATTTGGCCTAATTTCTTTGATTGGTTTTAACCCTTAACACCAGGACGAGTATTCCTGCTTCGATTTCTGTGCGAAGTTTGCGTTTTTCTCCTGAGCAGGAAACGTTCAGCTTCATCCTGTGATGGTATCTGAAGTTCACAGCCAGGACATTATTCCAGTTCACGATCATGGTGTCTTTTAACATCCGGATCACCAGGAAGGCGATGCTCGCCTACATGAGATAGAATCCCCGGTGTGGGAGACGTTCCGTGTGGAGTCCGGACGCAAGTTCTCCCCCCAGAATTCCAAAACGACGAATCTGTGGTTAATTTGTGTCTCTAAAATGCGAATTAGTGTGAATGTGAGTGTTGCTGACTGTCGGTCTCTCTGTTGCAAGTTGCAAGGTGTGTCCAGTCTTTCCCGATTGGCTGCTTTGTTACAGTGCAATATGACACTCATCCTGATAAAGCAATAGAAAAGCTGGAAGGAAACAAGTAGTTATAGTATCAGTATTAAAATTTTGATGTTGGCATCATCTAGTTTTTTGGGAAAATGTAAAATTTGATTAAAACAAATGCTATTCTCCTTATGTTAGAACATTTATAAACTTGTATAAATAAAGTTGATGTTACAACCAATTCCAAGACTAAATGTATTAATAAATACAAACTGCATAATTACTCAAAGTGGGAGAATGACGACATTTTTAATGACGCTAATTAGAAACATTGCGGAAATGTATCTATGACATCCATGGCCCGCATCAACAAGTGTCTTCAAGTATATTTTACTTCAGACGGAATAATCCTTGTGCAATTTTGAAAACATGCTTCACTTGTGGACCACTTCAGTTTCTGCTTCTTTTCTTCCCGCCGAGATGAAACCGAAATACACATCTTCAGTTCACTAATCTGCTCACAGAAGCTACTCTTCATTTCCAATTGTCCATATAAATGGGTCCACATTAGTATTGTGGGCGATAAGCACACCCGTCCGCTTTTAATTTCGATACTATTGTATTGCCATGCATATTCATATGCTCAGTATGATGGATTAATTTACTGTTGCATTAATAGTTCCTACTCCAGGCACTTGAATTATGCAAATATTATTATATGAATGAGGTGAAACACAGCGATGCCATTGAGGAGGTCACAGACTGTGATGCTTGCTGTTTGAACACTGATTAAGTGTTTTAATTGTTAAAAAAAAATCAGACGGCCTTTCTTTCTCATTATTTCCTTGCAAAGATCTGAATAAGTTAGTTAAGTAAACACTGAGTAAAGCATTCCCCCTTTTTTTTGTATGTGACATATGATGGGGAAAGCAAACAACTGGCCTTGGCCTTTGCTGCATTTTCTCCCCTTGTATGAAATCACCCTACGTGTGATCCTCTCTGCGGAGAGCAGCAATCACGCCTTGCCTTGCTCTCCACTCTTCAAACACAAGAGCACTTGAAAAGCTGATTTCCTGCTCCTCAGAGGGAGCAGGTTTCTTTTGTCAACTGAGGAGCCGGGTCAAAACAATAATTGTTGGCAAATTGTGCCTGAAAATATACAACGCTCATTTGATTTACATGTCATTTTCATGAGTCTCCTCTCCACAGTCCTCTTCAACCGCTCACAATGTTGCACTAAAGCTTTAAATGACGTTGAGGAAGGCAATTTAATTCCCATTCCTGGATAGACTGTGTAGTTTTTGCCCTTGTATGTGTTACGCGTGTGAGTGAGAAGGAGCAAAAAGAAAATGTACTCCGCAATCACACTTACTGTACACATTAACGCATGTTATGTTCGGGGGCCAAGCTGCTCCCCCTGCTTAATGGGATTAGAGACATTAACCAACTGTTTACTAAATGTGAGAGGACCTCTCTCCTCTGCTTTGTCTCCACCCCCCCCCCCCCCCCCTTTTGTCTCTCACTCTTGCTCTCTTCTTCACTCTCAACCATTTCACTCACTCCTTCCCTCCTTGCCTCTGATCCCTAATCAGCGAGACGGCCTGGAAGAGCCTCGGGGCTGAATATGAATGAGTGCAGCTGGCCAGTGCGGATTAATACCACACACACACACACACACACACGCGCACACACACACACACGCACACAAACACAAACACAGGCCTGCACTCAATCTATAAATTCACACACAAACTGACAAACAGTAGGCTAATGCATAGACATATGTCATTTACATGCATGCTCAACACTTCCTGACAAATGTATTTTCCAAGCATATGCTATTCTATGAATATCTCTCTCTCCCTCTCTCACATACACACACACACACACACACACACACACACACACACACACGCACGCACACACACACGATTGTAGGACAACTCGCCCAAACATGAGATTTAACATTTGTTTTAGGAGAAAATATCCTGTACTAATGTAGTTTTACTTATTATTTCTAATTGATATTTTATCTATGTTTCATAGTATATGTCCATATATATTTAGTATTGTATCATGCGGCTTTTTATTCTCGTGAAGATTGGTCTTCTTTGTGCACATGACCCCCCCCCCAACCCACCGTTAAAAAGATACTTTGAAATCCAATCCTTCAAATCAGTAATGCTGAAAAAGCATGTAACGTCGCTACTGTATGAGCCCCGCGGCTCGTTAACGTGTCAGAAAGTGGGCTTCTGACACGTTAACAAGCACCTGAACGCATCACTCAAAGCTGTCGTTTTAACTTTACGGCTTATTTGTTTTCAGAAATACATTTCTGAAAAACGTATTTCCGAAGACCGCCCCTGAGCCGGTGGGTTGAGGGAAACTGCCAAATGTTTATGTGTTTGTGTTAAATATACTTTGAAATCAAATTCTTCAATCGATAATGCTGAAAAAAATAGTTGTGGACGACGTGTCTGTTTTCACACACACACACACACACACACACACACACACACACACACACACACACACACACACACACACACGAACACACACACACACACATGAACACATGTCACATGAACAGGTGAGCATGGCCTCTATATTGGTGTCAAAGGGTCATGTGCTGCTGCCATATGTTCCAAGAGAAGATTTATATTTTGGTATATATTGAAGGTTAATAAGCAGTATTGAACTTTTACAGTCCTGAATTTTTCATCCAGTGTCTATATTACATTGTTATTGCATGGCCTATATTCATAATTCTGAGGTTATTTGGGCTTTGTGGGGAAAAATGTATGTTCGTAGTCTCGCCTCACATTAAGAATATCTTGAGTCTGACTTGAGCCTTTCTTCTTACGTGCATCTCTTGATTTTCTGTATTTCCACCCTTGAGGTGAGTTTTTGACAATAACATAGTTATGAATGAACGAGAGTGCCTGTGACTGTCTTTCCCTCCGTGTTTGTCCTCTGATGAAGTGGCGTATAGAAGATGGATGAACGAATCTCTTTCCATTTGATCTCCTATCATAATGCTTAATTCAAAGCAAGGTTAATAATTGTGATTTGGAAATGATCTCATGCACACTGGCACTTTAGCACTGTGGGGAATAAAAGAAAAAAAACATTGAAAACCCACTGAAATCCCTTGCCTGTGTATATAATTATTTTACAAGTGTGAAATATAACCTGCACCTTTTTCCACTCGTAGGTTCAGTAAATTTCCAACAAGCCTGGTGAGAAAGCCCTTGTAGATACAAAATCTGTAATTGTTTCAGTGTAATTGCTGTAAAAAAATAAATAAAATACAGGCCCTGCTATAAAGAGGCTGGTCAGGATTTCGGTTGAAAACAGTTGCAACACTGTGGGGCTGAGATGAATGGCTGTTGTGGCAGTATCACACCTCCATCTAGTGGCAGAGAATGGCACTGCTACAGAACAAAAAATGTATAAGCATAGAAGGGGGGGGGGCAAAAAAGACAAATTTGAGACAGAGTATGGAGAGGGAACCAACCACAGGGGAGGGCCTGCAAACTCAAAACCAAAAAAGTCCCGAAGCCTGGATTGGGACATTCTCACTTTGAATAACTGCGCCACCAAGTTCAAAGACAAACCTGATGACCCTCTGGAATATGATAAATATGTAGTGGATGCAGTTGAAGTTGATACAAGTTTGTTGTTTCTCTCATACATTTTTTTTTTTTTTTTTTTAAGTTTCAACTTGTACATGATTCCAAGTTCTCATTGAACAAGGAAGATGAACAAGGATAAAAGGGTTATCATACTCCATCCATCCATCCAGTTTGAGTCGAATTGTTGACTTTAAATTGTCTGTAGGTGTGAATGGGATGTGTGTGAGTATCCCAGTCTGTTTTCCCAGTGACGGACTGGTGACCTGTCCACACTTCGATCATGAATCAAATGAAGCTGCGTAGAAGACGACTGGAAATATTAGCTTCGCCTTGCTTCTGTTCACTTTGTAGTTCACGTAAGTAAAATGATCAAGAGCACAGTTTGCGCTTGGTATGAAACCTTGCCACCGCAGAGTGCTTGAATAATAAATAATATAAGCATTCAGGTGACAAGAATAACCCGAAGGGTTATTGAGACGGCAATAAAAGGATTGATTCACTGTGAGAGCTGGATGCCAAGGTGACCCTTTGGTATACATGCAGTCTTTTCTCTCTCGCTCTCTCTCTCTCTCTGGGGTTTCTCAGTGATCTGTTTATGACTGATATTGGGAGAAGAGTTCACCTGGAAGAAATCAGTTAACAAAGCAAGGACGATCTTCTCCCTGAGCAGGCAGAAGGAAGGCCACCGGCCGCCGCCACTGCATTCTCCACCTCCACCGTCAACGTCTGTCCCAACTGTCCCTCCGTCCGCTTTTCTCCTCGGTCCGGCGATTGTGGCGTCACGTCGATTTCGCCCAGGGGAAAAACACCAAGCCGTATCTGTTGAGGTTTTCTACATACATGCTTTTGAAACGAAGGATTTTAGGATCCAATTCAACTTTATTTATACAGCGCTGAATACAACAAAGATATTTCAGACTTCCCTCGCAGAGAAAACTCATACCGAGCAAGCATAAATGACAGTGGGACGGAAAAACGCAGAGGTGGCGGCTTTCTGCTATAAGTCTATGTTTTTAATCTGGTGCTGGACTGTTATTCAGAAATCAGGTTTTGCTGCTGAGAATCTGCCTTCTTCCAGAAGAAGCACACTAATGGGCTCCCACACCAACCCGCTAAAGCAGAGATTGATAATTAAACATTCAAAATCAACTGGGCTGATCCACATATTGCGAGTGTGCCCAGGCCTGTGTGTGTGTGTCTGCGTGGCAATTCTACACAATCCCAGCTTGCCCTCCGACGGGCCGGCGACACGTTCATTATTGATGGTGGCATTGAAATATGAACAAGAACAAAGTAGGCAATGCAGGAGAGGAGGGCTCCGGGTGATGATGCTATGCTCTGCTAAAGCATGCGCACGTGTGCGTGTGTGTGTGTGTGTGAGAGAGATATTATCCACCCTTCATAAATTGTGTTTGCTTTTCCACTTTCGTACATATTTGACAATTGTTGAGTTCAACCAAAAGCAACTCTCCAGAGGACGAATCTCCACATCCATAGGTGAAGATTTGTTTTTTTTTGCTTTTTTTAAACACTTACACTAGAGTTGGGGAGATTTTGATTGTAAAAATAAAACTACAAGATAAATAGTTCTAGAGAACATTCCTTTTTTTGTTGCTTAGACAATCAATGGTCAACTGTATGAATGTGCACGTGAATGTAATATTATTTTATATATATACTTTAATCACAACCTTTGCATCGAGATTAGTTTGTAGTCTGTGTGCTTTTGTGGTGTCAGCCTAGTGCAGTGTGAAACAACACATGCTGACAGGCAGGTCCGAGGCCTCTCTGGGGTCCTCTGTGTGTGTTTGTGTACGTGTGTCTCTGTGAATGTGTCCTGCTCTAGTGGCGTGTGCTAATTGGAAGCTCAGTGGGACGGGCAGCAGGTCCACTGCAGTGGAGTCATACTCATCTCTTACTCGCTCACCCACACACACACACACACACACACACACACACACACACACACACACACACACACACACACACACACACACACACACACACACACACACACACACACACACACACACACACAGAGCTCAAAAGCAGTCTGGCCTGTTAGCCTTTCTACATTTAACATGAGTCCAGTCTGCAGCCTCTTCACTTATTCATCCCTCTCCCACCTCCTCCTCCTCCTCAGCCACTTCTCGCCTGCACTAACCTGAAATGACAGCTGCACTGTGGCCGATGGAGACCTGCCCGCCCGCCGTGTCTCACTGGACATCAGAAAGTAACACACACACACACATTTTTCTCTTCTTCTCTCCTCTTCTCGTGGAAAAGCTACTCGGCAAAATGTGTGTGTGTGCGTGTGTGTGTGTGTGTGTGTGTGTGTGTGTGTGTGTGTGTGTGTGTGTGTGTGTGTGTGTGTGTGTGTGTGTGTGTGTGTGCGAGGATCAATGGAGTACAAGATAAGGGGATGATGTGTGTGTGTTGAGGGGAGGTCGATGGTGTGTCCAGTGATGTGTGAATGTGTTATTTACCTGGACAGGCTGGGGACCGGAGAGATGAGACATTTACCTTCTCCTGAGAAATCCCACAAAACACACACACACACACACACACGTTCACACACTCACACACACACTACAGATGCACACTCATTGAAACACACAAAAGGAACCACATCATGACAAATTTAACCAACAAAGCTCACAAGTGGAGAAGTGAAAAGGAACTGCAGAAGATGTGGAGCAGCGATCGTTGGTCGAGGTTATCCTGTTTATGAACGACGTTTCAGGACTCAGCTTTGTGAGACTGACATGAATAATAAATAAAATTAATACAGTGTGCCACTAAATCTAAAGGGAATTCATCTTCTCACTTGACCTCCGTCGACAGATGTTATAGAGCAGGGATTAACATTCCTAGATGTCTGCGGTACGGTGTCCTGCTCAAGGACGCCTCAGCACATCAGTTCCATTTGAAATATTCCTGAGAACCTTACTGTGGCTGAAAAGTCCCCCATCGAAAAGGCTCTTTGTGAGTTAATACTAAAAGAAATCATTTACAAAGCATTCAACGTGCCATATTCTTCTCACTATAGCTGTTTTCTTTATTTGATGTCAGCATTACATTTTTAAAGGAAGATATAGTTTCTAACTTTTGAAATTCTGTCATTTTAGTTGGTTGTTTGGTTTTCTTATTGTGTCACAGGACTTATTTTTTCAGGTGCTATATAAATTAATCTATTATGGATATTATTTGGGAACAAATGACTGTTTAGCAGAATGAAGTGAAAGTCAGAAAACGTGTCAGATAGCCTGCATTGCATTACATTGAGCAGAAAATGAAGGCGTCTGAGCTTTGGTGCAGTGGGGAAGTGCTAACCTGGATGGATTCATGACAGGTCAAGTTTATGTCTGAATCATCCGTCATGTTTCCCTCCTTTCGCCCATTATGTCATGTTGCAGCCGTCCGAGTCACGTTTTGTCTTGTTGCTTTTTGACTTCTGACTGAACAAACAACGCTGCACAAAACTGAGTGTGTCCAGCAGTGGATTTGAGTCCACGGTGTCCCCTGCGTTTGCTCACAGTTCCCACCGCCTTCATGGACATAAGTTGCATCCTATTGTGGGTTTTCTTCCGACTGATCCCAGGTCAAGCTCACTGGTTCCGTCTATATCTGATTCTATTGTTTTCTTCATCCTGTCAGTTTTCGATTGGCTCCAGTTCGCCGTGATCGTCGGTTGGAGCCGGCGTGGCTTTTCTCAGATAACCCCGCGTGTTCGTGTTTTCCCGGGTTGGATGTCAGCGACTTTACAAGCGTGTCTGACAGCCAGCATATGATCCTGAGACAGCGTGACAGCTGCCTTCACACCCCTCCCGCCGTGCACACACCCACCCACAGACATACGCCGAGGAGACAAACACACACTTAAGCACATGCACGTGCACAGCGGGTGACAGATTTGCCACCCTGTGACAGACCTGCGACATCCACCTGCAGCCAACAGGCCCAAGGAAAGACGAGTGGAAAGGTTGAGGTTAAGATGGAAGCCGGCCAGTGTTGTGACTGGAGGCTAGATGGGAGACAGATACAGAGATGGACAAGATACCAAAGGGCTGGTGGATGTATGGATGAGCGGATGGATGTATGTCAAAGGTCAGGAGAAAATCTAAGTGTGGCTGAAAGGAAAAGAGAGAGTGAGGGGGGGGGGGGGGGGGTGATGGGGTGAACAGAAAAAAAAAACTGGCACAAAGAGATTTCTTTTAACGGTCAGAAATCAACAGGATTTAATTCACGTGTTTATGAAAGTGAGTAAAACTGAACCTAAGAGCTGAAATACAACATACATCAAGCGGCGACGGAGGTTTTATCATTTAAGCAGACATGCCTCTACAGTCCTTATCAGTTATTCAAATAAAGTTTTACTCAATCAGCCAAAACAGTTCCACCGGTATTTTATTATTGCACAAAATCAAACATTACTGTTCCAGGCAGTAATACGTTAATCATGTAACCAAAATCATTGTTATAATTAGTAATTGAAAGCAACATGTGAAGCTTCAGCTGTCTTCATTGAAGAGCAGTTCTGTTGTTCGATTACTAAACTCGCGCCTCAACATTATATCTTACATGTATAAATATAAATCTGTCTTTAAGAAACAATAACAACAACAAAGAAGGACGATATTTAATCAACTCACTGAGATTGCTTGTGAAGTCACACAGTGATGAGAGCTCAGATAACTGATAGAGACAAAAGTAATGTGAGACCTTCTGAAGTGAATACGTGTTTAGATATCTTTGCAAAAAGGAGGGAATTTGAGGCGGCGTGGGCGCTTTAAAATCGCGGTGGGTTTGTGGCATCCACTGTTGAGGTGAGTCACGCCAGCGACGGTCAGCAGCTTCCTTCCTCGCTGTGCCTTAATGTGATGAGACGTGTCGGACATGCCACACCACACACACACACACACAGCGCTGGACTTCACACGTACAAACACACGTGAATGACACACATACGCAGACAGAACCGATTGCATGTTAGCGGCGACGTAGATTCCGGTTTTTTTTTTCTTCTTTTTTTTTGCCTATTAGTTTGCTCTGTATCATTTTGTTGATCTTTCCCTGTCCCGCACACCGATTGCATGTCACGGTTGAGGAAACCTGTATCCCCTCTGACAATGACAGGCGCGCTGTTCACATCTGCGTCGCGTTATTCATCCATGTGCTTGTTTGTTTGCGTCTCGCTGCCCTCTTTCCATTTGCTCAGTGCTCCAGAACTGGCACAATTTGTGAAAATATGAAGCTTTGATAGGATTTGATTTCTGGGCCCTCGAAGTCAACAACAGGCTTGCGCGATGTAGAAATCGTCCCTCTGAAAAGGAAGCAACAAAGGCTCCTGAGTGTAAATCTGCGATTGATATGTGGATTTGCGATCGGAAGGGTTGAAACTCAATCGAATATCTTCGTAAAGAGGAGTAATCAGAAAGCAATAGACGCGCTCAATCGGATCTTATTCACTCGCAGAATTAGAGGCGAGCGATACATGTGTTATAAAGCTGCACGTGTGTTATATCACACTCTGATTATACGCCAAAAATCTCCACGCCGCACGCCCACCGCGCCGTCCTGGAGGGCCGGCTCGCCCCTCTGCCTCTTCCCAAAGCAGAGGTGAAGTGTCCTGGCCCACTAATGTCAACATCGCAGCCGGGGTCGCAGCTCTGTCAAACATAGTAGCACACAACCTTTTCCAGCGAACACTAACCAAAGAAGAGTGCGTTATTATGTGCATGCCCAAAATGCCAAGCGCGCCCCTCTTCAAGACTTCCTCGGCGTTGTTGCCTTACCTTGCCCCAGGTAGCCGTGCACGAGTTGTTGTGCGCCGATGACACTGTTTGGAATCATCTATCATATTATTTGCATTTAAATTGTAAAATAATATGATCTTGCCAGTGGGCTCTTTTCCTATCATTTACAGCTACATGCTATGACACATGCTTGTGCATTTAGAACAATTATTTCGTGAGAATGTGGCGATGGACAAATTATTCTCAAATGACCGCAATAGTTTTCCCCTTGTAGTACAACACTGACCAGATTTGACCCTGAAATAGTTTCTGGCCTTGGGCTTAATGTGACAGTTAAACAAACGAATGTATTAACATGCAGAAGCAGCATATTTGCACATCTGTTGCAACCAAAACTGACTTAATTTATGTCGTTAAAAGGAGCTTGGAGTGGCTGGAAGGATTATATTGATAACTGTTATCCAAAAGCTTATTGTTAAAAAAAAAAAAAAAAAAAAAAAGTATAGTCAACAGCTGGTTGAAAATAAGTAACGAGAATGTCTATTGTATTTATTGTCAAAGAAAGTAGTTTTTTTTATTGGTAAACAAAACGTAGAACGTAGAACGTGAGAATTTATCTTTGTAACAGTCGAGTGGAGGTTAAAGGTCAACACAGGTTCATCACTGTAACTCTGTAAGACTGTAAGTCAAATTAAATTACATCCTTTAGGTGTGCTGGTCTTTCAGAAGCATTCAGAGGGTGAGTAGAAATCAACATTTGAATTTGCTTTAAATGAAAGATCTTGCGAGTGGAATTTGCATTTTGGGAGTGATGGAGAAAGACGATAACAATATAAGCTCAGGAAGTGAGAAGCATATTGCCAAAGGAAATCATCTCAATTGTTGTGTGTGAGCGTCTCACAAGTGTAACGCTGAAGATTAACTTTGCAGAGAGAATATATGATGTGAATTGGATGAAATGAATGACAGATGGGAATGCATTACGATATCCACCTTATCGTATCATGCCACGTGTGTGTCCGGACCGAGATCTGTGAAGATATAACACACACACACACACACACACACACACACACACACACACACACACACACACACACACACACACACACACACACACGCACACACACACGCTTTAAACAAATTCGAACACACATGTCATATGGAATGCAGCGAAGGCGTGTAGGTGTTGAAGCGTGAAGAGTTTTCCCTGCTAATGTGGACATAATGATCTGACTGTGACAACATCAACGTCAAACGTGTGTGTGTATGTATGTGAGTGTGCGTGTGTGTGTGTGTGTGTGTGTGTGCTTGCCCGATCGGGGGAAGAGTTGTGCTGTTGATCCGGGGGACACTCCTTTGTGACTCACACCTCATGAAAGAGAGAGAGCCAAAGATAGAGGTAACAAGAGATAGATGGAGTTTGATAAACAGGAGACGACAACGACTATGTGTTGTTTTGACTTTGCTGAGCGGGAAGTGGAGCTGACAGTGAGTTGGCCTACATTCATGTAGTTTAATGTGTGAGTGGAGGCAGAGAGACAGCCCTGTGTCTATCTAATTATTCATCCACGGAGGGAGAGAGGATGTGTGTGTGTGTGTGTGTGTGTGTTGTGCTGTTAGCTGTGTTTGTGTGTGTGCATATGCTGTAGATACTGAACAGGATGTGTAAATGCAGATCAGTGATTTCAAACTGGGGGGCTGGGGATCAGATAGGACACCGCCGGAAAGTTTTCAAAGAACAAAAATAGCTGGAATTTTAGCGAAATTTCTCACGGTGAGGAAAGAAATATCTGAAACTGTGTGAAAACTGTGTAAATGGTATAATACTGCAAAGCTTTTTAAACAACATGAGAAAAAGCGCCAGATCAAACTCTATATAAGCAGTGCAGGACCGATGCGCTACAGTTGTGTGTTCGATGTAAACTGACAACTTAATCACACGTCATTTTTACAGCTTTTGAAGTTGCTTGAGAGGAAATTGCTCATATTTAGGGCGATTAGTAGAAGTAGTGTAGGACCTGTTCTGTTGGACTGTCACTGGAAGCAGATCCATGGTTGAAGGGGAAATGAGGTCTGGTAAACTTTTAATCTAAAGAAAATGTAGATTATATACTAACATTTAGGGGAAAAAAACAAAAAGAAAAAATATATATATGTCTTGTTATAGAAGTCTAACATCTAGTTTAGAGGTCAGACAAGAAAAAAATGATGGTTGAGTTGGTTTCGGAAAGACAATTCGCTCAGAGATCAAGGCTCATGAGTGTGTATATTAAAACGCAGCTTTGTATATGACGTTTCTCTATTTTTTTTGCAATATTTCCTCTTCACCACTCTAATGCTGAGGTGATGTCAAGAAGAAAGCGCCGTTGGAGGTAGTCACTGAAAACATGTGTCTCTTATTAAAAGCATGCTTTTGATCTCCTGGTCAGCAGCAAGAACTCCTGCAACAGAGTGAGACGTCACACATTTGTACAGTAAAACAGGCGCTGGAGTCCAAATATGATTAAAAAAAAAAGTGATGGTGAAAATGTCAAAGTTGTGTATGAAATGAAGTTTTAATTTGGTTGTTTATGTTCAACAATTGCATATTCCCTTCAGGAACACGACCAAAAAAGGGTTTGGGCTGAAGCAATGTTTTTTTTTGTTTTTTGTTTTTTTAATAGTGTGTATGTGACACAGCAGAATGATCCTGGTTTGATACAAGTGGATTTTGCATGTTGTGGATGGATGGATGGATGGATGGATGGATGGATGGATGGATGGATGGATGGATGGATAAATCAACATGGGATTCTTGTGATCTTGTTTGTTCATGATGAGACTCACACCCCATTTTTTTCCTTTGGAAGTGACATACTTGATAACATTTTCACCTTCAGGCTCTTAAAAGTGGTTTGAATCTCCCATCAAGTGTCCCACAGCCCAGGTGCTCACAGAGACACACAACACACAACTCACACACACACACACACACACATACACACACATAGACACACACACACACACACGAATGGAGAGGCACCACATATCACAGCACAGTCGGCTCTGGCATTTCAGTGATTTAGAGCGTCATCCCTGGTCGCCATCAGCGCCAAGCTGTGATCTTCACATATATGACACCTCGGCTCAACAAGGTCCACACACACACACACACACACACACACACACACACACACACACACACACACACACACACACACACACACACACACACACACACACACACACACACACACACACACACACACACACACACACACACACACACACACACACACACACACACACACACACTGCTGCCATCACGTTCTCACTTCCTGATTCAGACAGACAGAGACCAATCCTCTGGGAGACAGACACACTTCTCTCTTTCGCCTCCTTCCTCTGACTCCTCCGCCTTCCCCCTGATCTGCTGCTCCCTCTCGTGGGGATGCGGCGAGGCGAGGCGGGGCTGGAGGTTCGGGGCAGACGGAGGCGGGCGATACACCGACACGCACACGGCCAGTCTCAGGTTGGCTCCTGCGGGAACGATGCGATGGAGAAGGAGAGGGAGAAGGGGAAGAAACATGAAAACATCGCCGAGGCTTTTGCTCAAGTCATGCGAAGACCGAGAGACGTCTGGCTTGTTTAATACGAAAACAGGCCGCAGCAATACATTCTGACTTGTAGCATCTTTTGGAAAACTTTGGGCCCCCTACTAGATTGAAGAACTAAAGCTCAATGAGTGTGACGAACGTTTGGGAGTGGATCTTGTAATGACCGTCATTTTTTTGCCGAGGGGTTTGAATGTCTTCTTGTCTCTCGCTCGTGTTGAAAGCGCGATCGCTATTCCCACCGGCTTTATTCCCAGCCTGCACTTCGCGAAAGCATCTTGATCTTGTCTGAAAAGAGGAAATATATCTCTGTTTTATAAGTGACGCAGCCTTGACAAAAAATTAGACTCAGCAGAAATATAGTGTGAAGGTTTAAGGACACCTGAGAACCACTCAATTATTTCAACATTCAGTGATTCCACAATGTCACCTTTAAGTGTTTTCGCTGGCAGGTTACTTTTATAAACCCCTGGTGACCTGCATTTGGTTGTAGTTTAATAAGTCAGTTAATGTGACTGCTATTCAAAAATAGTATTTTTTTTAAACTATAGAAACGTTTTTCATTTATTTGCACTTTTTAAGTAAAATTATTATTATTTTTTTTTAAATGCATGTTTCAAGCAGTGACTATAAAAACATGGATCGAGTTCTAAATATATTCAGATGAATGATTTCACAATAAAAACTATTCAATTTACTATTAAGACACAACTTGTGAACATCAGCGTAATGAAACGAAAAGATTAAAACAGATCTCCCATATTTAAAAAAAAAAGTTTTTTGCTCAGGAGAATATATATTAAATGTTTTAAATCAGAACTTGACATTTCTTTTAAATAAGAGCTTTCTTTGAACCGATTACTTGTTTCTTCAAATACATTTTCCTCTGTGGTATTTTAATCATTGTCATGTTTCAAGGGAAATGCTTGATGATTTGTGATGTTCACGCCTCAGAAACTCTATAAATCTGTTAAGAATTCTTAGTTGGCTTCATCACAACAAAGATTTAAAACAAAATTTCACCTTGGCCAAGAAATTTTGATTTTAATGGGGCTTCTTTTGCCTGATCCATCTGCATCCTCTGCAAATTCCCAGGTCCTTCTGCACTTCACCTATGAATATTTTCTGACGTCTCCTTCTGCCTTGTAGTAAAAAAAAAAAAAAGAAGAAGATAATAATCAAGAAACGATGAGAAACAGACACACAACTCAGAGATAATGTTGCTTTTAACTGGCTGCTATTTCATAGACAGACATTGTTCAGATAGATCTGACCTAAACATTAATTTCCACTGTCACACATTATACATTGTCTAAAATGTAATTTTTATAATTACATCCAGAAATAGAAGTACAGCATTTCCAATGAACCAACCAAAAATCGACTCCTCCACTCTGAAGCTGTAAAATAACAGCACACAGAATCACTATGTGTGAAAATGAAATGAAATTGATGGTATAGTCTTGCCGGAGCCTCTATTTCCGACGCAGGTCGAGAGTCAGAGAGAGAGAAAGTTAACTTTAAGAGTGGTGTGAGGTTTCCTTTTTTTTTTTTTTTTTTTTCCCTTCTCGGTGCTTGTTTCTACTGTCACTGCTGTCAGCAGCCTCTTTAGGTCACCGAGAGGCTACCGCTCCATCTACCTGTGTTTTAGCACATCACACGCCATGATGCACTCGGTGCACACACACACACACACACACACACACACACACACACACACACACACACACACACACACACACACACACACACACACACACACACACACACACACTGAGAAGGCATGTCGAGGAGCTGCACAGGAAACAGATTTGTTTACGTGGATTGAGTGACCTTGCAGAGATGGTCGATTAAAAAGAAAGAGGGGAAGAAGATAAGAAGGGATGCCCATGGAGACAAAGTGGTGTCTTCTTGTGAAGAGGTAAAAAAAAACACAAAAAAAAAAAACCGATAGGTAAATAATGGATCCTGGACATGTATTATTGAGGGAGTACATTGATGCTTTCATGCTGTAGAATTCTCGGCTTCATTCATGAAAAATAAGTTGAAAGGAGGATGAGAGCGCTGCGAGAGGTCAGGTTTCAGGTCGTTCATACATGAAGGCTCACGTTCACAGATCCAGTGTCAGACATTGTTTACACTCCACAACAACTCATCTTCCTGCATTGTGCACATTTCCAAAGAAGATGGCCGCGGTCGATTATACGATAGAAAAAATATGTATTCTGCACGTATAAAGGGGAAACTTGACTGAAACGTGTGTAACGAATATATCTACTTCCTTGGATCCCTTGTTGCCATGTCTCAATTAATCAAATGTATTGAGCTATATGAAAACACTTTGAATTGTATCTTTGTACATCTTCATGACTTTTACATTTTAAATGACGTATATTTGATGTTTGGGTGTTAAATTGATGAAACAATAATACGGATGTATCTTCTATGCAGGGTTATTAGTAGCAGTAGTTGTTGTGTATTTAGTCAAAAAGAATTCACAAAAAAGACACACACAAAAAAGAACAAAAATAAATAAAAACATTTATCATAAGGTAAACCTAACATGCTGGAAACTAGAAAAATAAATACAACTAAAAACAGGTAATAATATTGTAACAAGATAATGATGCAATTTTGTAATTTAACATTTTTAAAGATTTGTTTAAAGGTTTCAACACATTCAGATGTTCACAGATCTTCAGATCATAAAAGCTGCACGATATAACTACTATACATTTTATTCAATTATGCCGATTAATAAGTGCTAATTTTCTTTATTTTCATTTTTCTGTGTCATCTTGGAGCGTTTCGCTCAGTAAGTTGCATTTTTCCATCTCGTCTCATTTGTTTCCTTCAACACTATGTGATATATTTATTAATCTAGAATTTTACATCTTTTGCTATTTTCACATTTTAGCCTTTGATGACATTTATGGAAAAAATGTGACTGTTGTGCAAAAATTAGTCAGACCGATGTATTTACTGCAGGCCCCTTGAAACTGAATCTGAAAACACAAGAAACGGGCAGGACTCTGCATCCCCAACAAAAACACATGCACACACACACACACACACATTTTTTCGGCTGTCCTCTAATGCCAGATCTTTTTGAGCTGACAGGTGACAGAATAATCCACATCAACATAGGTCCCTTTCACTGCGGGCACACACTCACACACACACACACACACACACACACACACACACACACACACACACACACACACACACACACACACACACACACACACACACACACACACACACACACACACACACACACACACACACACACACACACACTACAGCAGGCAGATCCAGACATGCCGGGCCTGGACATGCCCAAAAGGCAGAGCCTGTTTCCTGTCACCTATCAGCTGGTGGCAGACAGCAGGACATGCGCGTGTGTGTACATTTACGTGTGCATCTATCTCTGTGAGGACAGTGTGGAGCTCTAAACTTACATGAGGGGACATTTCAGGTAGTATTTGTGGCTGTGAGGATAAAGATAGAAGTGTGTTACCTCAATTTCATTTTTAGGTCTGAAAGACACTTTGTTCTTTGTGCTATCACCCTCATATCGTCATATCACAGCTGTGTCGTCTGCAACTTACTGACACCACAGTTATTGCTGTTGCACTTGTTTGAATGCACAGGAAATGCTCTATGTATTATAAATGGATGTTTGCATCGTGACATTATTATTAAATAGTTTGCATCAAAATGGTTCCAAACTAAATGTTTCTCATTGAGGTGTGCAGGTCTCACACATAAAAATATCTCTATTAATCTGTTTTAGCCATAAATTAAATTACAGAAAAGGGTTCAGGACCTAATTTTTCCCCCATATAAATAAAAAAATTGCAAATTAATTTCATTTGATCACACTTAAGTAATATTGTGATGTGTATTGAACACATTTGTGCAAATGGTTTCAAAACAGTGGGCTTATGATACATCTATATATATGTTTATATATTTATATTTCAATAAAAAGCTAATAAGCATTGCAATAACTTTCTTCATGACTTGTAATGTGGTTAGCTGAAACATGTCACACATAAGAAGATGGCGTGTGTCACGTATCAAGAATGAATACTGTTTGTCTTAGATGGTGATATTCACAATCATACTAATCCTCCCTTAAAGTTTCAAGAAAATTGTGCCGAGACTCATTCAGAAAGGACGACACCTTGCTCCTGAAGCTCCCACATATCACTGGTGTAACAGCCGGTAAGCTCATGGACCCTGCGATGGGGTACTAATGTGTCACAGGACATATGAAGAAAGAGGAAGGGAGATCGGAGAAGGCAGCTGACTACCCAGGACTGCTGGCACTGCAGCCAGAGGCGGGGCCAAGACAGCATGGCACACGTCGTCCTCAGACACCCCTTTCTCCTCACTCTCTCCCCACAGGGCCTGACAGGCGGCACGAGAGCCCCATGGCCCGGTGAGGGGCGGACCGCCATCTGACAACTCCCCACCTGCATGACCTTTACCATGCTTGACCCCCTGCAGGAGACAATCACCTCATTGCAAACAGCCCTACGGGAGATGTAGACTCGCAGTGCAGCCAGGATCTCCTGCAACACACAGAAGTGCACAACACAGACAGCGGAAAGTTAGATGGAAAGACTGATTTCGACTGTGACGTGCAAAAACGCTTGTTGTTAAGCTTGTCACAATTGAACATTAAATATATAATACATTCATTTGGCCTGATCTTTTTAACATTTACAGGGGGCATTTGTTGCCTGGTTTGGGAACATTAAACCACAGACAGTCATCAAATGAGTAGATTCAAATGCAAAGTGATGACAGTAGCAGTGTTGTGTAAAGGTTGGGATGAAAACCGACTGCATAGTTTTACAGTTTTTATAAGGTAATGAAGGGAAAATGAATAGAGGTAGAAGTGGTCGTGGTAATAATAGTAGAAGTAGAAGTCATTCTATTCTTTTTTATTTTATTTTTTCACCTTTATTAACAAGGGAATAATACAAGGACAATCACATAGTTCTAGGAATCGAAGTTAGTGTATTTGCCGTCACATTCACGATGAAGCGCTCGAGTGGGCTACGTCATCCCTACGTTGAGGTTACGTCATCAAAAACATGGCGGCCTCCTAGTCACAACAAACGGAACGCTTCCGTCGGTCCCACATGCTGTAAAGTAAGTCAAATTACTCTCTCGGCTTTATTTTTTTTCAGAAATATGTTTAACGGTGTAGTTTGACGTTTGTCAGCAAAGATCTTCTAGCGACTGAAACGAGTTTGAACTGTTTTCGGGATGTGGCGGCGCGTGAAACGTGTTGCTGTGTAGCTAGCTAGCTGCTAAATCCTCATTAACCCAAACAGCCTCCTAACATGTTTCTGTTTGTTCTGTCGTTAGTCGTCTCGTCTCGGATCACTCGCCATTCCTGCCTTTACGACACCTCGCTGCTCAGATGAATCCTGTACTTAGACGGAGACTCCCTCCGTCTGTGAGGAAGCTGCTGACAGACATCGGTCCCAAACAGGACTGGACCGAGGCTGAGGACGAACCTGCGGCCAGGGACGGGATCCTGCTTCCCTCCAGAGGAGCTGCACAAGAGGAGGTTATTGCTCCGGCGAAGACCAAAGAGCAGGAAGAAGATGGTGGCGACACCACCAAGAAGAGTGCAGTCTGCATGCTGTGTCAATGCAAACCCTCCAGTTATACATGTCCACGATGTAACGTCCAGTATTGCAGCTTGGCTTGTTACAGAGGCCCGGATCACACCGTGTGCTCGGAGGAATTCTATAAGGAGTCTGTCCTGCAGGAGTTGAAGGACATGGGCAAAACAGAAGCTGAGGGTAAAAAGAAAATGCAGGAGATCCTTGTGGGTCTCAAACAAAAGGCAGAAGAGACGCATGGCGGGATGGGAAGTTTGTTAAAAGAAGCGGGCGTTTTACAAGATGATGAAGATGACAGAGATGTGACGGAGAAAGTGCAGGCCGTGGAGCTCCTGTCCAGATTAGCAGAGCTTCAAGAGTCTGGGGAAGAGGGGGAAACGGAAATTGAAGCTATTTTGGAAAAGCTTGAAGAGATTGGAGGAGGCGAGTCCGGAGACCCTGGAGAGGATGAAGCCGGCGTGGAAGGGGAGCAGGACTTAGCAGACCGGCTCTCGGGGCTCGATATCGACAAGCTCTCAGAAGAAGAACTATGGGCACTTCTCAGCAGTAAAGAGAGGGAGAACTTTATGGGTCTTGTGAAGGATGGGGCTCTCGGGGAGCTCGTTCCTCTGTGGAAGCCCTGGTGGGAGGAGCATGAGGAGGGAGAGAGGCTGGTAGAAGAACTGAGTGAGCCGGAGAAAGAGAAATCAGCAGCTGCAGATGTGCAGGACAAGTCGTCAGAAAAAGTGGTTCAGGAACAAAGAGGAAGCAGAAGGGAAACAAACAAATTAAATGTTCCTAAGATTTCAGCGAAAATTCCCAAACTTAGTTCCTTATGTGCAAGTCCATCTCCTCTTGTTTGCTATGGCGTAATCAATGCGCTTTTTGGCTACGCTTTCACACTGTCCCTGTTTAATGGTGACACTGACTCCCTGGTGTTTGAATTCTGTGACATGATTCTCACCCTGTCTGAGGCTCTGAGCTCCAGCAGGGTGTTCAACTCCATCCAAGAGGCGTTGGACTGCGGCGAGGCTCGCGTGTCGGGTGAAAGTTTCCTCGACAAGGAGGACCCTTCGGCGCCAGCCCGGGCGGTGGAAGCCGTGGCTCACATCATGACCGGCAGAGACAGGAAGGACGTTTCAGGGTACTGCCTGGCAGCCCTGAGTCAACTCCGCTCGGTGCTCTCAAAGGCCAGAACCGTCCTGTCCAGAGATGGAGAGGACGGTGCGAAGAGGCAGAAGTTTTATCTGGCGGGCAAAAAGTGTGAATTCTTTCAAGCTTGGGCGCTCGACAACGCACACGAGATTCGGCGTTTGGCTGCGGAGCTGTGGAGCGAGCACGGCAGGAGAGAAGTTGTGAAGAAGAACATGGAGAAGGACAAAACTATAGTGGAGGGAAACTTGAAGAAACAGAGGAAGAAGGGGAAGTTGATTGAAGAAGTGAACTGATTCAAGATTTATTAAATGTGTTGATGTTTGTAAAAGTTCTTAATAAAAGCATGAAAAGCTAAATCATGTCTCATACGGGATGATCATTATACACCTGAGCAATAGTTGCAGTGATGTCAACACATGAATCTGGACAGTTCTTCACTGTAATGGAACTGATGATATTGTCACAGTAAGAGTAGATTCTTCTCACGACATCACTGCATTATCCTCTCTTTGCAGCATTTTTGAATAATGTCATGAATGTTTAGAGAAAAACTATTTCATTTTCTATCTATGTTCATATTGAACCCTAGAGTTTGGTCATAATATTTTATCACGTAAGTTGCTGAGATTTCTTTATTTTTCCATAAAGTTTAAATATATTAACTTGAGCTTTGGTTTTAGCCCACATTTGTGTAGTGTGAAAAGTAGTATGATTGTTTATTTTTTTTATATTTTGTTCTTCTGCAGAACAATTAGCTGTTTATAAATGCTGCAAATACATTTTCATTAGCCTCTCAAATGGGCTTTTCAGCAGATAAAGATGTCTCCATTATAATGAAGCAGAATTGCAGGACACTGATAACCTTTGAAAAGTTGAAAACAGAAAAAGGAAAAAAAAACATTCAAACTTAACAAACCGACAGGTCAAATAAGATCACCAATTACCTTCAAATGCATGTTTTTGGACTCAAGAAGAACAAAGCAATTAGAGAAGAGGAAAAATCCATACATTGGAGTTCTCTCGTTCTCAAGTGAGCTGTCAGTGCAAACCGCTGCACCGCATGTGATCCAGAAAACGCAAAATAGCATAACATATTGTCTGAATTATTGTATTATTATTTCCTATACTTTTGAGCAAGTTTGTGATTTAATTGCCAGTGGTTGGGGATAATGTGTTGCCCTGCACACGTTCCCCTCCTGCTCTGTGCACAAACTGAAAACCACGGCGTCGGTACTCTCGCGATACTTCCTGTGCCAAGTCACGTGGTGCGGATGTTCCCTTCCCTCCACGCCGATACACCAAAAAAACATGGCGGCGCTCTTGAGATCAGCCCGGTTACTTAAGTTTTCACCTTCGGGTGTGCTCCAGACCACCGGGACCAGGCGGACCGGGCCCCCGCTCTGCCGGCTGTACGGCGGGGCAGCGGGCGGCCGGAGGAGCGGAGTGTGTGCCCGGCAGATCAGCCCCGCGTGGGAGCAGGCGTCCAGGTGAGTGGGGGGCAGCCCGTTTCCTCCACGCGTGAAGCAGCCGGGGTGTCATTGAGGGTCAATGACAGCCAAAGACACTCTCCTGTTTGCTGCGATTTAACTTCACCGTGTAACACCCGGGGTTGCTCGCTGTGTGGGAAAACGCGAATGAGCTGGTGTCTGGTGGTAAACATGGCTCCGGCTTTATGCAACATGACGTTAAGAGGTTTTGTAACCACGTTTTCTGACTCTGCACAGTTATATTAAATTCATCTCCCCAGATCACTGTAATACTGTTTACAAACTTGCATTATTGAGACACAACGTGTTATCTTAGTCTTTCAGCGTAAGGCCCACAGCGACTGACACCAGTTTGTATTCTCACCCTGCAGCCACTTTAATACAACTTGACCTTTGTCATGACTTGTATTTATTCTTTGAGCTGCTGCAGAGAAACTAGTATTAAACGAGGCCACAAAGAGGACAAAGGGAATTGCATTTCTGTGGTGAGATTTCCCAACCTCAAGGTCACAGCTCACTACAAAACCATCCTAATAGCATAACATACATTCATACAGTCAGATGATATTGTGTAAGTTACTACTAAACAGTCCATTGGTTTTTCATATATTCACCCATTGTTATACAAAAAATTCCTGTAGTAAAGTAAAACGTTTTAAAGCATCCAGTCTGACACATGCAGCCATTCCAATAGTTGTCTCCTTCTTCATTGTACTCATATTTGAGAGTAAATGAATAACGGTTGGTTAGTATGGTGGATGAGTGTGAAAGCAACGGCCCATGATTTGAATCAGGACGTTCAGGCTTTTGCGGAGAAGTTTGCATCGTCTCATGAGCCTGTGTGTGTTATTTTCAAGTTCTATTTCGATCCAAAGACGTACATTTTTGACTCGTCTGTAACTCTGAATTGGCTGCAAGGTGGAGGTGATTGTCTATCTATTTGATGCTTTGTTGTTATCGTGCTGCAGCTGGGATGTTTGAGCCTTCAGGAGAAAACAAATGGTCAAGAAACGCAGAAGTAATTGAGATTTCTAGCAAACAAGCCTCCAAAAATGTGTAGTGGATGTAGTCCATTTTGCCCCTCAGCCTCAAAAGGCAATTTCTTTCTCTCTTTTCTATTATGATTTTATCGAGTTTTTTGCAGTTTCACTTAAAGCAATACACTCTGTTGACATACCGAGCCATATAGTTGCTAATAATCCACTTTCGTGTCCAGTAAATGTGCATCTGCCAGTAAAACGGATGATACAGACAGTCTGTAGACGAGCCTTCAGCTTTTTATGGTTCCTCCTGACGGTGGCGGCTGCAGTCCAGAGGCTTTGTGTGTTCAGGTCGCCCTTCTTCCATGTTCTCAGTAACTTGATTTAAAAAAATTTTTTATTTCCACAGACAGTTAGTTTCTTTAGATTTTGCACACAGTTCAACTTCTACTCAAGTATGATGCAATAAAGCTTAGGAGGTGAAGGTCACAGTGACCTTCTCTTATATTATAGACTTAGACTTTCTTTATTGTCATTGCACAGTACATCACACAGTGAGGAAACTGGCAACGAAATGTCGTTGCTTAGCAACCGGTAAAAAAGGCATTTAAAAAAAAAGCGTATTTAAATATATTAAAAAAAGTAGTGCAAACAGACAAACATTTAAAATAAGGTGCATATGAATGTTAAATAAAAGAGCAGGATGAGAAATGGGATGGATTGAAATAGATAGATAGATTAAATTTGAATAATTGCACAGTGTGATATTGCACAGTATGATGTTATTTGGCATTTATTGCGATTTTAAAGTTTTGGAGATTTTAAAGTTTCAGAGAACTATGAAGAATTTCGTGGCGAAAGGCCAACATCCCTCGGATGCCTCCCATGTTCATTATAATTATTACGTCATTACAAAGTGGGACATAAGGAAAAAGAATCGTCTGTTGTGTTTCTTTTACGCTGTTTAGAGTTAAGTTTTTTAATTTTTTTAATTCTGTTTTAACTCCTCCACTCTCGCCGTGACTCTTCCACAGTCGCGCGTGGCCGTACGCCGTGGGGAGCGCGCGGCACTACGCCGTTGCCACGGAGCAGCAGGATGACGTGAGCGTGGGCGTGCAGTCCAAGCAGACGCAGCAGTTCGACTGGGCCCTGACCAAGCTGGACAGCTCGGTGAGGAGGACCGGGCGCATCACCAAGACGCTGCTGCTCCGCATCTTCCATGACATCTGCAGGAAAGGTAGGAAGACGAGCAGCGAAGGGGAGAGATGTGGGTTTTTTTTTATATGTAATGGATAGCTGTGGGTCAAACGGGCCTTTAAAAAAAAAAAAAAAATCAAATTATTTGGTGGTTCAGTCTCATGTTTTCTGCCTGATGACACTGGATCGGTCAAACTTTTTACATACGGCAACTTCATGCAGGTAAATACAATTCAAAGTGATAGAACAGGTAAATCAGTAAAGCTAATTTAAAAAAACAAAAAAGCAATGGGCATGACAAGGATACAGTGCACAGAGAATCATTATTGAAATAAACGTGACTTTAAAATATCTTTAAAACTACACATAGATATAAAGAATGTAAGCACAGCAAAGGAAAAGTAATAAAACAAGCAAAAGTTGTTGAAGACATGCAAATATTGAAATAGCTAATATAAATAATAAGATAAATTACTGTATCTTTGTTTTTAAACAAGAGGTACAGATTGAATGCTTCCAGTTTGTGTAGAAAATATCGAATATACAGCACAATACGGTTGAATTTATTGTAAATGTTTTGAACAGTTAGAATCTGGATTATCAGACTAAATGTAGAAGTGAATCCTCATGTAGAGCAGGAACCGTAACTCATCAAAACTATGCAAAGTATGGCTTGTTAAGAACTGATATATTCAGTTCGAATAGATTTTTTTTTTAGTTGACTGTTTGTTTGTTTTCCCAAAGCCTATGTGAGAGCTTCAAGAGGTTAAAAACAGAGTTAAATAATGGGAGCTCCATGTCTTCCCTCAGGTTACCCCAGTGGCAACCAGGCCCTGCTGCTGCTGCGAAGCTGCGGCTCCCTGCTGCCGGAGGTCCGTCTGGAGGAGCGCACTGAGCTGGCTCACCACGTGTGGGAGAAGCTGCGGGAGCTAGGTGAGCGGGCGAAGGCCGTCTGAAGCGGCGTGCCTCGCCGAGGTGGTCCTGTGAGATGTTGAGTTTGTCCCCCCCCCTTCCTCCTCCCTGCAGGTGCGCAGTACGACGTCAGCCACTACAACGCCTTGCTGAAGGTTTACCTGCAGAACGAGTTCAAGTTCTCCCCCACCGACTTCCTGGCCAAGATGGAAGCGGCCAACGTCCTGCCCAACCGGGTGAGTTGTAAAATATTTCTAACCATTTTTGGTTTGTGTGTGTCGACTAAATCGCCGCTGATTGTGAAGTTGGTTTTTCTAAACCACCAGCTTCACTCACATTTAAAAAAAACAAATAATATATATATTTCTTGTTTGTTTACAGATTTCAGGTTGTCTGATTTTTTTTTTTGGTTTTTAATGTCCGCAGGTGACCTACCAGAGACTCATAGCAGCCTACTGCCAGAACGGAGACATCGAGGGAGCCAGGTGAGGAATAAATAGTCAACTGAGCGTATTTATCCGTCAACTTGTATAAGTCAACTTTAATTTGAAAGGTTTCAGGAGTTTATTTCACTGAAACTGAATCAACTTTAGTTCTTCAGATTTAACAAAGAGGGAATAAAACCCGGAATCCTCAAATATTTCACGTATTTTTTTGCATTAAATGAAAGAAGTGAGCTATTTTTCAGTTTTATTCTCTGCAGTTTCAGTTTCAGCTTTTCTGAAGTGTCTTTTCACCACTTTATTAAGCCGCCTGCAATGCATTTTGAAGCAGTCACATGCGCTGGCATGTAGATGGATGGACTTTGTAAAAAAAAAAAAAATCTCAGTGAAAATGTTTTTTTTTTTCAGAAATGCCATGAAGGGTTTTTTTTCCGCCTCCAAATTGTTTATTTTTTCAGGGACCCTAATACTCTTCGGTCTGAACCCGTACATGTTTAAACAGTGATTTATTGTCTTGCTGCTTTAGCTTTTACCAATTTTCAACCTTTAAATTTAACACCGACATGTTTTTGTTTTTTTTATATATTTAAGCCGTTAATTTGTTTATATTGTAAATCCTTTTCCTTTTCAAAACTACTTTGTCTCCCATTGTATAACTACAGTGTATTATTTTACTTTGCTTTTTGTGTTTTTAATGGAACATGCCACACATGCAAAGCTTTATTTAGTATTATATTACCTTGTTTTTTCATCTTGTCCTCCTCTTGTTGTTTTTTTTGTTTTTGTTTTTCTTTAGCACCATATTGGGATTCATGAAGAGCAAAGACTTGCCCATCACAGAGGCGGTCTTCAGCTCGCTGGTGACGGGTCACGCTCGTGCAGGGTGAGCAGCCTTTCTGCTTTTGTGGGTTTGTTTATTTACTCTTTATTTGCTGGCCACGTATTTACCGCCTCTGTCGCTTGGCAGTGACCTGGAAAGTGCAAAGAACATCCTGCCGATCATGAGGGGGGCGGGAATCGAACCGGGCCCCGACACATATCTGTCCCTGCTCAATGTGTACGCGGAGAAGGGAGACATGGAGGGCATGAAGCAGGTTTGTGGAGTTAAAGACGACGGCGGGCTTCGATTCTCCTCGGGTTTTGTTTCCGCTCGCCGGCTCATCGTCTCGTCTTGGTTCACCAGACTCTGGAGGCGGCAGAGAGCGCGGACTCCGGGATGATGGACAGGGACATCATGCAGGTCATCTTGACTCTGACGCAGTCCGGACACCAGCAGCTCGTCCCCGAGATGTGTGACCGTCTGAGGCACGAGCGCGGCTACGTCCCGGGTACGTTCCTCGCTTTTTTGCTCCCGGGGAAATCCACCAATCGACAGGCAGACCGCGGAAACGTGTGTGTGCTGCCATCCAGCACGCGATTTAATTCTGAATGAATGAATGAATGGTTTATTTCGGTTACAGTTTCAGTAGAAGGGCAGTTGATGCATTTTTGTGCAGTTCATGGTACAAGTTCACACACCTGTGATTTTTCACTGTTTCCATAATATACTTGTAACCGAAATGGGTATTAGGATGAAGCCAAGGCTTATTTTAGCCTATCCCTTAAAAACCCGTGCGGTTACCCCAGACACCAGTGATGCAAAAAATATAATCAAATTTTAAAAAACCAACTGGAGAAAGAAAAATAAATAAATAAATAATAGTAATAAACATAGCAGTCGTAATACGGGAGAAAAAATTAATATGGAACATAACAGAATGAGAAAAACCCAACCAAACAAAAAGAAGTAACAGAAATTATTGTTCATTGTAAACATTAATTACTTTTCTTTTTACTGTTTTTTTGAAGCAGAGCAGTGATTTGCAGTTTTAAGTTGTCACTGAGACATTCCATAAACCCGCTCCCAGAATAGAAGCACATCTGTATTTCACCTTGGTTCTCGCACCACCTTTATCAAATATACACAGTCCTCTTAAGTTGTAGTTGTTTTCTCTTAATTTAAAAAAATGTTGAATAGCTGTGGGAAGACTTTTATTCTTTATTTGAAATAGTATTTCTAATGTTTTTAAATATACTATATCTTAAAATTTGAATGTGCTGTAAATAGTTTATTAGTATTTTCTCTATAGGAAGCTTTATTTATTATTCTAATAATTCTTTTCTGGAGTTTAATGATAGGGTCTATATGTGTTTCCCCATACCTCAACACAGTATGTCATATATGGCATAATAAGTGAGAAATACAATATTCGCAAACATTTCTTATTCAGAAAGTCACTCGTTTTATAAATAATACCAATAGTTTTAGATAATTTACTTTAATTCTCTTTATTTGGCGCCACTTGACGGCAAATGCAACACTTTTATCTTAAAATACCAACATTAGAAGTGATATTTTCCTTTTTTTTTTTTTTAGATAAAAGAAAATGAATAAAGCAAATGCTGAACATGCACAACAAAACAAGTGTTTTACACTATATGAAGAAGAAAATAAGGGTTCCAGTTTGGGTTTATAAATTAAGCAATTATAAAAAAAGAAAATCAGCAATGGCATTTATTTTTTCATTGGTATCATACTGAATTAACAAACAAAAAAAATGCACATAACTGGGGCAATTTTTGACCGTTTATAGAACACTGCAAATGGGAATCGGTCAGATTTCAAGTTTAAAAACTACAAAAAGACTCGACACGTGAATTGAATGGTTTGATTCTAAATGTTGCACGCTGCAGTTTTCTCATCACGCGGTCACTTGTGTTCTCGTTTCCTCCGTAGACGCCATGAACTTGTGTCTGAACCTCATCACGTTGGGACACAAGGACACGGCGTTCCACCTCCTCAAGACGTTTCCGTCGCTGCAGCCGGGCAGCGACGCGTCCAACATGGGGAACTTCTTCCTGAGACACTGCGTCAGCGTCGGCACGGTACTGGGACGACGACCCCCCTCTGAGAAGACTTCCGCGTTTATGGAAGTCAAACTGTGCCATCAGATTCTGAATTCCAATTTCTAACTCTGAATTTTTTTTTTTTTTAACCATCGAAGTCAGACTTGGAATTTTACCATTTCAAGTACGTATCTTTTTTTTTTTTGCTTCTGATGTTTTTTCAACATCTAAAAATAGTCAGTGTGTAAAAATTCAATGTGTCTAAAAATTCAGCTGCAAAAAAAATGCGGCTCTAAAAAAATTCAGCCGCAAAAACAAATTTAGCTGCGAAAAATTCAGCTGCAAAACAAATTCAGCCGCAAAACAGCCAGAATGTCTGTCCCGTCAGGACGATGCAATCGATACCTGTCTCATTCACCCAACATCCAATCAGGGGAAGCTTTGTTGGTCACGTGACCAGTGCTTGTTATGGCAAAAATAAATTTTAACAAACATAACCAGGTCATTGACGGTGGTGCTAGAAACACTATTGCAGGTTAAATTAGTTTTTGCCATAACAAAAAATGCGCAGATTAGAGTATTCAATGGACGTTAAAAAAAAAAAAAAAAATCAAACAGGAGACAATTTAACTATTTTCTGCATGTAAAATATTGCATACAGTAAATGTAATTTGTTTTGCAGCTGAATTTTTAGACACATGGATTTTTTACACAATGAATATTTTTAGATGTTGAAAAAAAAAATCAGAAGCAAAAAAAAGATACATACTTGAAATTCGACAGCTTTTACAATTCAAAGTCTGATTTCGATGGTAAAAAAAATTCAGAGTTCAGAATTCAGAATCTGATGGCACAGTTTTACTTCCATGCGCGTTCCCCCGATACGCTGCGGTCCGTTAAATTGAACGTCTTCGTGTGAATCATCAGCTTTTCCCCGCTTGTCCTCCTCAGCCCGTAGAGAAGATGGTCAAATACTGCAGTGAGCTCCAGGAAGGGGGTTTTCATGACACGCCGCTCAGCTTCACTCTGTACTGCGCCCTGGAGTCCAAGAAGATCGGTAATGCACATACTTTCATTTAAAAAAAACAAAACAAACAACGCTTCCATTTGCACACAATAGAAACCTCTGTGTGCATTTACTTTGCATCGGCGTGAAATATTCCCAATCACATAGCAAGTGCTATCTTAAGACTATGAAAACGAATTAAAAGACCGCTACTGAGTCATTTAAAAACAATTTAGAGCACCGATCACATTTTGCCTCCCGCTCATGTTACATTTGCTCACTACTGGACTTAGATTCTCTTCAACATGTTTAAATCGTTAGTTCAGTTGCTGTGGAAACTAACGTTGTCTGTCATGTTGTTTCAGGTCTGTCTATACAGCTGATGAAGGTGATGAAGGAGCAGAACTTACCCATCAGGCCTCACTACTTCTGGCCCCTGCTGACTCAGCAGTTGAAAGACAACAACGCTGATGGTACACACACTCACACACACACACACACACACACACTTGGGCACGCTCAATCAGACTAACCCTTTCTTTAATGTAACTGTAATCTGACACAAATCTGGATGTTCTAGGTCAGGGGTCGGCAACCTTTAATGCTCAAAGAGCCATTTGGTCCCGTTTCCCACTGAACACAACACCCAGAGAGCCGCACACATTTTATTTTGACAGTCCCACAGGAAGACCATGCCAGGAGGACACGACACACAAAACCTCCTTCACTGCTGGTTGACAACTTACAACTAATAAACTCAACTACATGAACCAAGCAACAAAAACACAATTATTACCAACACTACAAACCTAATATAACCCCCAATAATTACATTTAAAACACGACAAACAGAAACTCCCACAATGCATTGCAGCTCTCAGCTCCTTTATTGCTACACATTATTAAAATGGAAGATAAATGTGGGAGATCTGGGATTGTTAGAACCATGAGTGTGAGTGGTGTGGCTTTAATGTCCTGTAGTTGTTGTGTAATTCACTAGAATGTTCCGTCACTCAACAAGTCTGCGATGAACCTCCTGGAACTGTCAACTGCCATTATTGCTGCCATTATTGTTGCGTAATGACGTCACATCGCTGCGTCGTTCACGACCCGCCTACATTTCACTCCACTCTTTGTAGCGGGACTTACTCTAACTTCAACTCCATGTACCTCTTGTTTAACGGTACTTGAACTATAACCTCATGTCTTCATCTGGACATGTAATGATCTTCCTAAAGACTATTTTGAAATGTCAATTTATTGATAAAAAAAAAAATAAAAAATCAGATTCTGTTGCTTCGACAAAGTTCCAACAGTTTCATCCGATTTTCAGTGATTTGGTATTTATGAGCTTATTTATGAGAACAAAGCTGTCACTGTATCGACACCACTTTTACACCGACGGGCGTCTGACGGCCTCGAGCAGTTGAAGTTACGGTCAGTTTGTCGCATCAGCTGTTGCCGGTGCTCTCCGGGGTTTTGCGCTCTCTGCTTGTCCTGGGAGCCGGCAGCGTGAGAAAATCCAGCGCATCTTGAAATCCGAACACGAGAATTTGCGACGGGAGGCTGGTCGTTGGACACCGAAGCCAGCGGACGTGTGAATCTTAATGTGCGTTATGGTGTTTAGAGGGGGAAACATGCTGATCCAGCTGTTTGTTCACTGGACTCAAAACCAAGCAGGATTTTGATGTTAGCAATTATTCAGTATATCTATGTTTTGTTTTATTGGGGGGGGGTGTAGAGGGGATTATGACTTCCTCTGGACCAGAAAGAGCTTTTAAAGGAGAGTTTTACTCAAATATTAATGACCGACAGAGTGGTCCAACTGGGACAGATTTCAACGGGCCGGGGCGGTCGAGGGCAGCGAGGTCTGATCCCTTAGTGAGAGAGGTGGAGCGAGAGGACACACACACACACACACACACACACACACACACACACACACGCTCGCATACCTCTCTCTCTGGAGAACTTCTAAATAAGATCACAGAATTTTTGAAGACGCCCTAACTTCTCTTTTTGACTTTCATGAAGTGCACTCGTACATGAATGTCACAATACCCCCCCAACCCCTCCCCCCCAACCCCTCCCCCCCCCCCCCCTGAAATCGACCGTGCACAGTCTGTTTATCAAGTCGGCTTATTTCACATTTAATCCACAGCAGTTTGTCGTCGTCGATAAAAGAGGCCATTAGAGCCGCTAATGGAGCTTCACCTGTACAAATGGATCAGCTGCATCGACGGCGCTGCGGAAAGCAGGAATTAGTGCACCGTAGGGTCTGGTTGATCCGGTGACCTTTGCCCCCCCCCCCCCCTGTGATGGAGGCGCCTAACCTCCCTTGTTAGGGACACTCAGTAGCGCCGTGGCCCGAAGCGCTGGCCTTACACGTCCATACCCACATACATGGATGCACACACGGGCCCGCGGCTGCAGGGGTCAGAGGTCATTTTGCTTCAGTGGCCGTTTTTATATCTTTTGATCTTGTTTTTCAGTCCCTTCATCTGTTTCTCGCTCCAGTAACCTTTTTTTTTTTTTAATCTCCTCCTTCTTTTGTTAACAAAGGCCTATCTTCAACGTAAGGTTTCCTTGTTTCAGGCAGTGATGGACATGAGAGGCGGTAGTGTGTCATATCTACGAGTGGTTGTTGTTTGTGACGTCTGTTTTTCACTCAAACCGAAACGGCTTCGCGATTTCACGAAAAGTGATGTACGGGCACGTGGTTTCATGAACGTGTGGCTTTTTGTCTGTAACACTGCAGCGATCACGATCGGGAGGCTCGTCGGACACGTCTCTGCTCGGGTTCCCGCAAAGCGTTTGACTGCAACGTAACTTTTAAGAAGTCTGGTCCGAGTCTCGGAGTCTATTTTACAGGCGAGGTCTTTGCTTTCCACTGGCCGCTTTCCTGACCCTCGCCAGAAAACCCGTGTTGATATTTTGGAGGGTTTTTCTTCTCCGTTTCCTCCTTAAGACAGTTTAATGGCTCATCAGATGCAGCTTATTGTAGGATTTCGGTCCCCAAATCCCGTGTCTAGTGAAGGAAGTAGTTATTTCCTTTCTTTTGTGTGTGTGTGTGTGTGTGTGTGTGTCGCAGGAAATGGTCTCAGTGACAGATAGCCAGCTTTTGGAGACTTGTCAGGATTCGCAGCTCATTAGAGAACGCACCCTGTCAAGTGTGTGCAGCAGTGGCTTGGTTTTTAAGTGCTTTATTTATGCTGAGCTGTGGCTCTCTCTTTGGGGTTTTTTAGAGCGATTAATAAATGATGCATTTTCCTCCTGTCAGCCAATTGACAGCATTTGAGCTGGCAGGGAGCAGCGGCTGGTGAGACCAGTGTGTCAAGGCTGCAGATTGAATTTTATTCATTATTATTTTTTCCTCCATGTGGTCGAGACGGTTCCTCCCTCTGAAGGGCGAGCTGTCTCGGCCTGGCCTGGCAGCGTGACGACGAGACACGCGTTTGAACATGCACACGAAGTGTAAAAGCCAAACAAACACATCCGATATTATCCATTTAGATATCCAAAGAAGGACGAACGGAACGGGAAGCGGAGAAACTTCTCACTCGCATACGACTTGCTTGTTTCCGAGGGTGTTGGCCTTAACCCTCATGAATCATGCAGCTTTCCTGTTTCTCTCTCTCTCTCGCTCTCATTTGTTGGCTGTAGGAGGGGTGTGTGTGTGTGTGTGTGTAGACGTTTATGTGTGTGCAGCAGGCTTTCGGGGGGCAGTGCAGGTGATGTGACTGATGCAGAGTGACTTGATTTCATGTAAATGCAAGCGCTCTGAGGGAATTCACTTTGGATTACGCGCCCCACTGTGCACGGCCCATGAAATATTAAGCGCCGTGTCACTTTTTGTCCACAGGTGTCACTAGCGGGCAAAAGGGGGCCGGAGCCGTGGAATTGGGGGGGAGAGGGTGGGGGTGGGGGAGGAGGAGGGAGGGAAAGGAAGCCCGCTCACATTCTGATGAGGTGTGGATTTGCTGGCTTTAGTGAAAGCATATGCTCGGCCGTACTCGCCACCTGCCGCCAGCGAGTCGACGCTTGTCAGTCCCGGCCGACGCCACGCGCCCTGATCACTCCTGACATGGCGGAGCACGGAAACGAGGGCGGGGGGGGGACCTGCTGAGAAAAGGGGAGTGTTTTTGGCCCCCTTGTATGAAGAAGGATGTCAAGGTTTCCTTGTCTGGCCCGCTCTGCTTTCAGGTCCCCCCCCCCCCCACACACACACACATACATACACACCTGTGTGCCCTCATCTTCAACCCCTTTATTGTTATCCAGCCCAGCCTGTCACACAGAACACGCCTCATGCAGAAATGTAGTTGCTAATTACATTTTAACTCAAAGCAGCACAAAGATTTTTTTTTTATTTTTTTTTTTTGCACCATTTTCAAAGCTCGCCGTTTCCTCCGCATCGCAGCGAACAAAGTTTACCTGCAGAGGAGTCATGGATACGCGGAGACGGCGAGACAGATGGTGTTGGGAGGAGAACGGGAAGGGGAAGTGACAGGTACTCATGTCCCGAGCGCGGGAGGAGATGACAGCGACCGGTTCACTCCGCTCCCTCTCTTCCTCCCTTCGCCTCCGTCCCTCACTTCTCGTCTGTGACAGTTAAACCTGCAGACATGAATCTGACGGTGATATCTTGTGACCACTGCCATGCTTAACTCACTACTTTGATACTTCTTGCCTTGGATGGGATGTCAGGTTTTTATGCTGACCAGCCCGGAGAGGTCTCTCTCTCTCTCTCTCTCTCTCTCTCTCTCTCTCTCCCTCTCTCCCGCTCTTCTCAGGACTCCTCTCTGCTCGGCCTGTTTTTAAACGGTTCGGACAGGAGAGACGGCAAAAAGAGAGTTACTCACAAATGGGATTATGGGGTAAGGAGAAAGAAAGAGAGCCGGAGGGGGGGGGATCTATTATCATTTCTATTGTATCCTTAAATTCTTTCTTGCTTAATCTCAACTCTTTTTGCACTGTTCTCCTTCTTTTAAGTTCGGTGGAGTATCAAGTGCCTCAGATTGACTGTATCCAACAAGATCATGTTGTTCTGATCATGCAAATGTTGTGTCGGATGTCTTTAATTGGTATTTTCAGAATGAAGCTTTAGATCAGAGGTGTCAAACTCATTTTAGTTGAGGGGCCACATCCAACCTAACCTGACCTCTGGAGGCCCAACAAGTCAAACAGAACATATTAAACTGCAGATATGGACGAATGCAAAAGTCTTTCCTTCTTTTGATCCTTTTGTAACTGCAAGGATTTGCCAGTCTATTCTGAAATATACATATTAAAGGAAATCAGATATTATATTTGCAACAAAAAAAAACCCTCAGTCACCTGTATCTGGATATCGTATTTTTATTCAGGATTAAAACAATTTGTCATCATCTGGAAATTGCTTTGAGTTTACGTGTCTAAAGTATCACTTCACATAAGTTGGACTCATTGTTTTATTGTGAAAGGCGTTGCGTCATGTGACCTCCACAGATGCATTAATGTCGGGGGTCAAATTCTGACCAAGGGCGGTTTTGAATGTCATTTTTTGCCAATCTAGTGTTTTTAGATCAGCCTCTGACAGTTTTCACTTTTATACTTCACACTTCAAAAATCACACGGCGAAAATCAAACTTTCACTTTTTTTGGACACGGCGCTCATCTTTTTTTCCCTCCCTGTCATTTCTCCATCCATCCTCCGTCTACGGACAAATGTAGTCCATCACAGGACAGACACAGAAAGACGATCGCACACCTTCACACCTCGGGGCAATTTGTCACAGATTAGCCTCGCGTGCATGTTTTTAGACGATAGAAAAAAGAAAATAAGAACATGTACGAACATAGAAGAACATGCAAGCTCGACACAGAGAGGCCACACACCAGGGATGAATAATATCCCTGTACAAACCCATATTTAAACATTTTCAACTTCGCAGTGGTCGTTTTGAGCACGTTTGAATTGGATATCAACTGAAACCGCAAATGACTATTTCAAGTAAAAAAAATCAATCAATCAAATGAATGCATGTTGATTGAAATTGAACACATATGTTGTGAAGACATAAATAAATAAAGCGAGAGAATCTCGCTGGTGGAAAACCTTTATTATGGACGTAATGGGAGGATACGGACCTATTTGACGTTAATAGCTGTAGCTTGAAGCAGCAGTGTGATGTCACTATATGACATCACACCACAGGTTTAAAGCCGCCACGAATCGCCGTGATCTCCCACCTGAGAGGCTGCATTTTTTTTACATTCATTGGACTTATTGCAGTTTAACTGAAGCATAGTTGTTTGGCCCGAAGCGTGCAAATAAACGGCGCAAAAAACGGTTAAAGGGTTAAAAGCTTTTCGGTCACGGACTCGACCAGCAAAAATAAATAAATAAATAAAGCAACATACCAAAAGTGCTGATGATCATGAACGGATGTGAGGGGGAAAAAAGCCCGCTTTTGCATTTTCTGCGCCCCGGCTCTCCATTCACTTGTTTTCTGTCTGTCTGGCTCAGCGTGAAATTGATTATGGATTATTCAGGAGGGCAGCCGGTTCCCCCCCTCTCTCCTTTCATAAAAAAAAGGTCGGATGAAAGCGATTAGGGGGTAAGAATGGAAGCAAGGACGGCCCGGCGGACAGATCCTCCATTGAGAAGAGAGGGGAAGATCGCCTGTTTACTTTTTTCCTGAAAGCCGGGAAGATGGATAGTGAGAGGGCGGCGGATGAACGAGTGATGCGGCGGGAGGAGGAGGAGGGGGCGGAGTGGCGGAGTGGCTCAGGTAGCGCTACCTGGGATAATGCAACTCCGCCGCAGGTTTTAATGGCGTATAAAAGCCTGGCGCTCATGTTTTATTCAGCCCGGGGCGAGAGACTTCCAGGTGGACACGTGCGTCCCGAGAGGCTCGCGCCAACACGGATATATACCAACCTGAGTGGGGTTTAAATCCGCTCCGCGTCTTCAGGTGTGCCGACTCAGGCAGGCACTTTAAGTGGAGTTTGCCGAAGTCCGCATGGGAACAAGCTGATGTGTTCATTTATAGCGAATACCGTAGAAGCGTTGATATTTGTGCTCCAGCGCGGCAACACACACCGAGAACAAGCCCTCTCAGAGGTGTGTGTGTGTGTGTGTGTGTGTGTGTGTGTGTGTGTGTGTGTGTGTGTGTGTGTGTGTGTGTGTGTGTGTGTGTGTGTGTGTTCAGGTCACTGTCCTCGGTGGGCACGCTCCCAGATATATGCAAAGTGCTGCGGCGCTGCCCCCCCCCCCTCATGTGCACGCTCTGTTCCATATGCATGCGGCTGTTTATGCCCTCTTGCCCCGGGGCAGGACCTCGGGGTTCCGCTGGAGAGCAGGGTGATGGCCGAAGTGTTCAGGCCCGGCGCGCTCCTATGCATACGTATCTACCAGCTGGAGGTGGAGAGCAGGGCTGCTAATAGAAGTGTGTGTGTGTGTGTGTCTGTGTGTTTCTTTGTGCAACATTGCTTTTTCAGCTCCGGGCCTCCACATCGGGGCTTTTTTTTTTTTTTTTTTTTTTTTTTTTTTTTTCCCTCCTCCTCATCTACAAACACCAACTTCTTCTGGCTGCATTCTTGAGAACATCACAAACACATGAAATAAGACCTAATTTAAACCAAATGCTGTGGTACGATTGGTTTAAGACAGAGGGGTGTCAAAAACATTTATGTTTTATTTTTTCATGGTAAACCTTTGAATGAGAATTTCTAAGTTGTTCCTTGAGAAAATGTCCCGTTTGTGTCCGAGCATAAGATTAACACCGAAAAATACCGCTGCAAATGACAGTAAAACGTCTAAATTGAAAAAGCTTTAGGCTTTTAACCCTTTTTACAAAGTCACCCAGGCGTCTCTCTTTCGTCACCGACGTCTCAGCTCAGGTCTCAGTTTTACATCCGCGACTCTTAAATCTGTTAAATTCTCGGCACTAAAAAAAAAAAAAAAGTATTTCTTTGGAAAGGAACAAACCTGAACTTTCCCTGCAAACACAGACCCTTTAGTTGAGTTTGTCCTTTCCCTCTCTGTTGCAGGTGTGCTGGAGGTGATGAAGGGCATGCAGGAGCTCGACATCCCCCCCGACGGCGAGACTCTCTCCAGATACATCCTCCCCGTCTTCCCCAACATGAAGGCCGCCCAGCAAGCCTTGAAGGTAACTCAAACATCCACGTGTGTGTGAGTGTGAGATCACATGTGGTGGATTTTGACCTGAATGACTTTTTTGTCCCCCCCCCCCCCCCCCCCCGGTCCAGGAGGCGGGCATCTCCACGGACTCGGAGCACTTCCTGTCCTCTCAGGTCCGCTCCATGGCGGCCACCGACCTGGCCCAGCTGCACTCCCTGCGTAAGCGAGCACACGCCAGATTCACACCCATTCAACCAAGCCTTGACGGTAACCCGTCATAAAACTGCTTAAAAAAAAAAAAAAAATCTGCTGCTCCGCCTGCGGGCTAATTGGCTCGGCGTCAACACACACACACACACACACACACACACACACACACACACACACACACACACACACACACACACACACACACACACACACACACACACACACACACTCACGCTGGTACATTTGCCCGCTGACTCCTCGGTGCTCATCAGGCCTTTTAAGAGATTAGTCAGTGTGAATATGTAAAAGGGCAGAAAGCAGCGGCGCCTCCACCGGCGCAGGGCCGGGACGGACGGAGGGAGGGAGGGAGGGAGGGAGGAGGTAAATAATGGATGCCTCGTCCTGTTTTCTGTCTTTCATCTCCTTTTAGTTTGAAACACCCAACGCTCATTTTCACGTGTGCTGCTCCGTTTCCTCTCCATGTAGCTCGGCGTCCCCGGTGATTTAAAAAAAAAAAGCTCTTTTAGAGAAAGTTTTTAATGTTTTGGTCTCGGATTGGGAATTTCTCCTCTCCGGAGCTCAACGTTGTAGTGTTTGTAGAAGACGAGCCAAAAAACTGCTGTTTTTACATTTAGCTTTTGTTTGTTTTTTTTGTTGGTTTTCAAATCAAATCATTTAACTTGAAGTTATTGGCCTCATGGACATTCAGCCATTCTCCATATCCTTTGTGGCAAACGAGCCAGTTTGGGCTTTTCATTGAGTAAAATATCAAAATTATGCATGTTGATTTAATAGAATTTTTAGTTAAATTCTCATATCTTACTTGTAGAACACCCCCACTATTCTACCTTTGAGCAGTGATTAGAACATTTATTTTCTTAATAAAGATAAAAATGATCCATTCAACTTGTTTTTGGACAATACTCAAAGCATCACAGGGTCTTTATTACTTCTGGATTAAATGAAATTGTCATTAATATGAAGCTTTAAAGTCTGTTTTCCATCCCTTGTTTCTATCTCTAAAGTACAAAGTTACTATCTATTGCCTCTGTAACACTTTAAAACACACTTTTCATGATCTTGGGCTCAATGAAACGGTTTTGTTTCTGTAATAATTTAAAGGTGAGACTTTTCTAAAACAAGGACTTAAAGTTAAAAAAAAAAATTTTTTAAATCCAAGGAGGTCAGGAGCATTCAAGAGGAAAATGAAACTTTTCTTAATGATACAACTTCTTGCAAACCAGAGTGATTGAACAGTTTTTTTTTCTATAATTAACAAGTTAATGATCAATACTTTATTTAAATTTTTTTACATGTTTTATGTGGCTCGGCTATTTTTGAATGACTCAAAATTCACATGACAACAATGGAACTGAAACGCCTGAACAGGATCATCCAATCGTCTACAGAAAGTGTTTATTCAGAAAGAAATATATTTATGATAGATGGATAGAGATTTGCTTTCTTTTGTTGACGTGGGTAAACATGATATGTTTGTCCACATGTGTGACGTCAGAATTACATGACGGTAGCAGTGAACGGATAAATATACACTCTTCATTGAGCGGCGATTGAATGAAGAGCTCAAACCATTCAAATCTGTTTTTCAGAATTTATGATGTCGATGCAATATGTCTTTGTCGTCAATAATTAATGGAGAAAAAGTTTAACGGCTCGGAAGCTGTCTGATGTATTAAATTTGGTAACATGCCGGATGATGCTGGAAACCTACCAAACACATTTAACAGCACACTCCACACATAGCAAGTGCTGCAGCCTAATTTCACTTTAAATCATTAAATTTTATCAGTTATTTTCCCATTGATTGATCTGGGATTTTGTTTTCAATGTCCTGTTTCATCCCCAGAATCAATTCACAACTAAAAATAAGGTTTATTAACCTAAAGAACTAAATAAATCCTGAATTAGAGGGGAAAAAAAGAGGAATTTTTGTGTTTTCTATTATTTTATAACACAACAAATGGCTCATTTTAGGCTATTTGATGATTATTCAGTGATTTTTTTTTTCTCCTCTTATTATCCTTGTAATCACTTTTGTTCCTCCTCTGTCCCCTCAGTGTCTGATCGGTCCTGCTCGGGGTTGGACATCGGTGTTTTCCGCGTCAACCTCCTCGCGGGCTTCAAAAAGTGAGTTTCAATCCGTTTGTGTCTTTTACTTTTCCACCAGTGTCGCGACGTTCCATCTTTCTCCGTGCCGCCGCTTTTGGGAGGCCTGTAGCTCTATGGAGGTCACTGTGGCATATGCCACCAATATGACATGTGCAGCCGATCACACCGTCCGCGGCGTCCGTGCACGTCGGGCAGCTGCAGGGGGGGGAAAGCGCGCACGCAGATGCATGGACGCCTCATGCATATGGAGGCAGTCATCCCTCAGCTCTCACCCCAAAGCACCGTGGGAGATATGTAAATAAGCAGATGCCCAGCCCAGCACTACCCCGTGTGCCCAGACCCCCCCTCCCTCCCCAACAACCCCCCCCCCCCCCCCCGTGTGCTGGTCTCACTCTTTCTCACACTCGCAGACGCACACAAGCAGCGAGTTGGCCTCGGGACCGCGCTCTGACCCACGGGCTTCTGTTGAAGGGATGTTTATGAATATTTACAGTTTAGCACCACCCACACACACACACACACACACACACACACACACACACACACACACACACACACACACACACACACACACACACACACACACACACACACACACACACACACACACACACACACACACACACACACACACACACACACACACACACACACACAGAAATGCGGCGGCCCCTGAGCGAGGCCGGAGGTGAGTCAAAGAGAAAAGTGCTGACTTTTCTGCAGGGACCAAAGTTTATTTGTTTTTGTTTTTTCTACAGAGGTAAAATGCACTCAGTTGAGCTCAACTTTGAGGTTTTAGTTCAGCCAGGACAGTTTTGTTGCAGCTTGTCCACGAAAATGAAATACAGATATGTTTCTTACTGCTTTAAAAAAAAAAAAAAAAAAAAAGAGCATTACTGACTTTGGATCGAACTGTTTTGTGGTTCAAAAAGGATGCGTGACAAATAATGAAAACTGAAAATATCAAATTTTTTTGGAGACAAGATTTAGCAGTTCATGCAAGTGTCATTGGAAATATTGTCAACAAATATTGCAGCACAAATTACATCTGGATTTTATATTCTAAATTTAACTATCAGCGTATTGTTGCATCTTTTTTAAATGTCTGAATCCTCTTCTCCTTTAGTTCTTATCACACACACACACACACACACACACACACACACACACACACACACACACACACACACACACACACACACACACACACACACACACACACACACACACACACACAGAGAATGACATGCCCAATTATGACCCTGTCAGGGAACCTAAGCATCACGCGTGTGTGTTGCAATGTGTGTGTTGCAGTGTGTGTGTGTGCGTGTGTTGCAGTGTGTGTGATCTGCCCCTGTCAAAGACAAGGTCAGGGGATAATTTAATCATTAAAGACCTCTTCTCTCCTCTCCTCTCACCCTGCTTGCCTCCTCCCCACCAATTCGCTGACAACACCAGAAATGTCGCACATTGTCATCGTTTAGCCCGTGTGTGTGTGTGTTCGTGTGTGTGTGTGCGCGTGTGCGCGTGTGTGTGTGTGTGTGTGTGTGTGTGTGTGTGTGTGTGTGTGTGTGTGTGTGTGTGTGTGTGTGTGTGTGTGTGTCTTTTGTGGTTTCCCAGGCTTTTGTGCTGCCATCTCTCCTCTTTCACTGTGAGATTGAGTGACAAATAGGAAAATCTGTCGTCGTATTGTACTACACTGTCACTCTGGTTGCTATGGCAACGTGACACTGTCGGTGTTAACAACACCCGTCTTATCTTTTAAAAAAAATATATTTTCTTAACTCACGTTTATTGTAATACGCTCCATTATTCGATACATTGTAGAGCTGCTGATATAAAATAAAGAAAACATGCTGTTGAAATTACATATGTATATATAAAATTTAATTTTACAGCTTGAAAACGGTGTTCACTATTTCTCACCTGCTGCAGCATGCCAACTTCACACTTTTTTTTTTTTTTTTATCCTTTAAAAATGAGGATTTCCACATTTGTAGACAGAAAGCATGAAGCACTGAAAGTTAGAAATCAAATAATACAGGAAAACCATTGCTGTAAAGCCATTTTTACCTGCTCCAGACAGGTAAAGCCCGTTTGTCAAATTCTATTTGTTCTCTCGCCGCCACTTTATGATACACTCGCAAAAAAAATGGAAGCAAATACTTCTTTTCATTTTTGAGCAGAATCCTAAAAACAAAAGGTGGGGGGGCTCAGTTTCAAGGTTCAAAAGTCTGACAGGAAAACCTTTTTGTCAGGTCTGTAGGAAATGTACACTGAACTTGAGATCGTCTCCATATGATTGTGACCCCAAAAAACCAGTCAGCTCTGACAACTGGGGGTCTTGTTGAGCTGCTGCTGCTTCATGCTCATGTATTGTCCTCTACTGCCCCCTGCAGGTCCAGCGACGTGGAGCACATGGTGAAGGTAAGCCTTTTCTACAGTGCGGATGAAGATCGAGGTTTCCTGTGTTTCAAAATAGTTTTTTTCTTTCCCCCCCCTAAGATAAATCGCAGGGATAAACAAAATTATGAATTATTGTGTATAAAACAGACACCTTTTCTGAATGTATTTCAAGATTTTAATTCATGTAGTATTATTTATTGTTTATTTTAATACACTTCAATTTAAGTGTCCTTATGCTACTTTAAGTGTTTGGATTAATACAAGTTTAGGGTTAACATGCATCTCTGCTACATTAATAGGAAACGTCTTACAATCAATCAATGCTTTTGCATTTAAATCTATGTTGAAGCGGCTCAAAATCACGTAAAAAAAAGCCCCTTTTATTTCTACTTTTGCCATCTTGTCTCATACCTTAATATTTTTTCATCCCACCATTTTCATTTATGTTAAATCCCTTTTCTTTTTTTTGTTTCCAGATTACTCAGCTCCTCTATGAAGATGAGCGCTTTTCCAAAGGAGACACGAAGACGACCGGTACGGAAACGTTTATGCACGCTGGTGTTACATGCCAGTCACGACATTCATATCTCACACATGTACAAGGGCACGCCGTCCATGTCCTTGTGTGTGTGGCACACCACACCCGCGTGTGTGTGTGTGTGTGTATGTGTGTTTATGTGTGGGATGAGAAAAGCCAAGGAGAGGACGCATGTCGCATCTATCTCATGAGTTGCAGACTGCTTTCGCTGCATTCTCTGTCACCTTCCAACTATCATTCAGATGACAAAAAAGTTGTGTGTGTGTGATATGCACAGTGTCAGTAGCAGTAGACGGCTGCCTGGCCCACTCCTCGTCATGAAGCTCGTGTGTGTGTGTGTGTTTTATGTCCAGGTGTGTGTTTGCGAGAGACCTGCTCTCTTCCCTCCTCGGAAATGGAGCCCGGCTGCTGACACAAGTGCTGAGTGGATAGTGTGTGTGTGTCACTCTGTGTCAGCATGTGTGTCACACAGTCCCAAGTGCTGAAACTGGTGTGTGTGTGTGTGTGTGTGTGTGTGTGTGTGTGTGTGTGTGTGTGTGTGTGTGTGTGTGTGTGTGTGTGTGTGTGTGTGTGTGTGTGTGTGTGTGTGTGTGTGTGTGTGTGTGTGTGTGTGTGTGTGTGTGTGTGTGTGTGTGTGTGTGTGTGTGTGCTGGTGGGAGCGATCGAGACTGTTATCCATGTCACATCCCATTAAACGACATTCACAAGTGTGTCTGTGTGTGTGTGTGTGAGCACTGCAGTGAGAGGAAACTGTCACCACCAACCATTGTACGTTCACTCAAGCCGCAGCCCAAAAGGAGCCTCTGTCAGCAGCCACACACTGCGCAGAGGTTACGGGAAAAATAGTATAAATGCACAAATGGGCGCGGTGACTGACACGCCGGCAAATGAAATTTATTCCCAAGACAACTGCTCACTGTGTGCGTTCTTTCTCGTGTGTGTGTGTGTATGTGTGTGTATGTGTGTGTGTTTCCAGAATCTGTATCCTACTTCTTATACAATCTGATCGACGGCATGAAGGAGGCGGAGCTGCGGGCGCAGGAGGACAAACTGCGGAGTTTCTTCAATCAGCTGCAGGCTCAGGTACCGACGTGTTTACTGCAAACAAGCACACACACACACACACACACACACACACACAACACACACACACACACACACACACATATCACCCGTTCCTACACAAATATCACGCGCCTCCAGTTCATTCACAACCCTCCTGCTTTAAAGGAGCTTAAACTCTCCGATCTGAGATGATTTGCGATGTGTAATCAGACTGGGATTATTCACACACGCTGCAGGGAAACTCCGCCCTGACCTCCATCCGGCGTCCCACTCGTGTACCGTGAAGGCCTGAGCCGCGGCGTCCAGACATGTCGCGCAAGATTAAATCGTGTTTTTACACTTTGAGGTTAAAAGTCCCGTCTTCAGCGGGCGCGAGGAGTTTCAGTGCTACAAGTTTCCTGCTCCGGCATTGCAAGTTAATATTTAGAGTCCTGGAAGAGTCGTTACATTTTTTCCTACTGCAGGAAGCGACCTTGTGTACGACAGGGTTGGTGTTCCACTTGCCTTTAGAGAATTGACAACAGTCACTGTTGCTGAAAGTACTCTGATTACAACAGAGTGAGCTTTGAGCTCAGGAGGAGGTTTCATAATACCCGTCACCGGCCTCTTCAAGCGCTTCGACCTCCAAAATGTTTATTCTTCTTGAAGTAACTAAACCGTGGTTGCGAGTACAATATTTATATAAAACACGTCGACCTCCAATATCTGTCATTTCGCTCCACTACACAGGGATAATGTTGCTTTAACCACTTGTGTTTCTTTTTTTTCTTCTTTACAGAACATAAAAATTCCAGTAAACATCTTTCGAGGCATCAGGAAGCTCCTGGTGGCCAAAGAAGTCCCTGAACTCATCAAGGTACTCGCTAATTTTTTTTTTTTACTTTAACCGCTGCAGGTATGAATTAGTGGTTTAGTCAGTTTCCAAAGTTGTAGAACGTATTCAGCAGTAAAGAGAAACAAGCATGTTTGTACTGCTTCAGTTTTAACAGTGCAGTGCTGCAGTGCCGCATGCTACATGGCAAATGTTAACTCGGTGTGTGTGTGTGTGTGTGTGTGTGTGTGTGTGTGTGTGTGTGTGTGTGTGTGTGTGTGTGTGTGTGTGTGTGTGTGTGTGTGTGTGTTTCAGGATGTGATGGCCTTGGTGAAGCCAAACGAGCGAGGGGAGAGTGAATCTACATCGTTTACTGTGCAAGACCCTGTAAGTAGGACAGAGTGACAAATGCACTTTTTAAAAAAAATTCCTTTTCTTTCTTGCCATTTTTAGGTTTTCTTTTAGCTTCTTTGAGTTTCAGGCCTCTTTTTGGGGTTCTATTCTATAACATGTTGCTTCGTTCTTGAAAGGTTCATTGATATTTATCCCCATTTAGAAGGTTAAAATTCAAGAACGTATTAATTGTTGTGAATTTTGACGGCGGTAATGAATAATCCAATGTTTGTGTATAAAAAAAAAGACCTGTCGGCAAGGTTAGCTCCCACAAATGTCCGTTTCGTTTCTTTTTTAGGAGTATCACGACTCAAAAGCACAAAGCAACTAAATGCTCGTTAGATCAACTGGTAACTCTGGAGTTGTGAGTCGGCGTGTCTCTGCAGCGCTCCGATGGGCCGGTGACCTGCCTTTAGCGTTCCTTCAGCCACAAGCAACACATTCCCCCTGTGCTGGCGTCTCTTTCACTGGCTTCCAGTTCGTTTGCAGAATCGATTTTAAACTTCTGTTGTTTGTTTTTAATGCTATCAACGGCCTGGGTTCCTCTTATCTGTCTGATATTTTAACTCTACGTGACCGCGGCAGGGCCCTGCGCTCTTCAGGTCAGCTTCTTTTAGACACTCCAAGGTGGAGATATAAACAGTGGGGTGTCGCTCTTTTGCTGTTGCTGCTCCCAGACTGTGGAACAAACTGCCCCCCCCGACATTCGCACCACTACTGATCTCGGCATTTTTAAATCAAAGCTGAAAACCCACTTTTTTAAGTTGGCTTTTAACTCTGTCTAGGGCAGTGTATTTTATCCTGTATGCTCTGTTTTTATGAATCTCTGGAAGGCTTCCAACAGCCTGCAGCACCGTCGCACCTCCCACAGTCAGCACCTGTTTTATTTATTGTTTTTTTAGTGTATTATCCAATCCATTTTATTTATTTACTTTATGTAGCACATTTAGACAACAAAGCGTTTCCAAAGTGCTGCACATGAGACTGCACATTAAAACAATAAAACTAAAACAATGCAAATTAGCTCCAACATTAAATAAGTATAAAAATAAAAACTACAAACACATTAAAAAACTACAAATAAGAATAAAACAATGTAAAAGAAATACATAGAAATATAAAAACTCTTAAAAAGCAATAAAATAAATCAAAAGACACAGGGGACCACACGACTCACGCGAGTGTTAAAAGCCTGAGAATAAAAGTGGGTTTTAAGACGCGATTTAAAACAGTCCACAGTGGGGGGGCTGTTCGGACGTGGTGGGGGGGGGGCAGCTTAGGGCCGACAACAGAGAACGCTCTGTCCCCTCTGGTTTTACGCTTAGTCTTCAGAACCACGAGCTGGAGTATTATTCTTGTATTTGTTTCTTAATGCATTGTTTTCATAGCTTTGTTGTAAAGCAGGTTGGGTACCACTGGGTTATTGTAAAGGGCCACACGAATCAAATTTGATTGATTTGATTGACAAGCATCTCACGCCTGTCTAAAGCGGGCGAACACGAATGGCCGCGTGTCGTCTGAACACGTCTCTGCCTCCTCCAGGGACTCGCCGGGAGGATTTCGGCTCTCGAGGCGAGACTGGCCGAGCTGAAAGCGGAGAACAAGCCGGCGGGCTCCGTCCTCAAGCCGCTCATCCAGGCCCTGACTCAGGACGAGGTACGGCGCCGTGCGTTCAATCCGGCGCTCCCGTCTTAAAAAAAAAAAACCCCCGCCGCGTTTTTTTTTGTGTGTTTTTTTTCTCACCCAAAGTCTCGTATGTCTGGTCAGAAACTGGAGCGTGCCCTGGAGCTGAAGCAGCAGCACGAGGACGAGATGACGGCGGGCTGCTACGCCCTCCTCATCAACCTGTGCTGTCGCCACAACAAGGTGGAGGAGGCGATCGGCCTGAAGAGGGAATTGTGAGTGGAACGGCCCCGCGGCCAGCGGCGGGGGCCATTAAAGTTTAACTTGAGTGGTATTAAGGGAGACATTAATGCAGGGTCGAGCCGCTCTGTTGACGGGATGAAACACAGGAAACTCTCCCCTCTCGCTCTCTCTCTCTCTCTCTCCCCCGTTTCCTTCTCTTCACTCAACACCTGCTTCCAGCACCGCGCCGAACACACCGAGAACACACAAAAGATGAGTTGCATTACTGTAAGTGGAATACATTAATCAAGCGGGTCTCTCTCTCACCGTCTCTGCTTTTAGGAGTCGGAAGGACTCATCAATGATGCTGGATGCCAGTAAAAGCCTGGCGCTGGTCCGGGTGCTCACTATGAACGACAGACTGGAGGGTAAGTTGTTTATAACAAAAAAAAAATGGGTTGTTAGGCTGTCTGCTTTGTTCTTGTTAATGCAATATGTCCCTAATACATTAAGTACGTGGCAATCACTCCCAATTGAAGGTCGCCCGACGACACTTTGGATTTATACATTTCCTCACTTCTGCCGACTTTCATCAATAGCGGAGGGTCAAATCTATAATCGCTTGTCATAGCGACTGATGCTACTGCCTCCACAGACCAAACAAAACGCATAAAATCCCACAATTTTGAATGGAATTAATGCTAATTGGAGATTTGCTGAAACAGGAATTGAATGGAACATCCATGTGCCAACTGCTCATCGACTGCACTTTACACCAATTAACTTTTTGCACCTGTAGCCGTATTTTTGATTTGTGCTTTTGATTGAACCAGGCTATATGAATGAACTGGCCCGGGGCAGCATGAGCATATATATTAGTTGGTTTTTTTTTGTGTTTGGATAAGACAACGTTTCCCCACTTTCACACTGTGACCCTCCTTGGTGTTTAAATTGATGCCATCATGCCAACAAGTCCATGCTACCAGTGCTTATAGTCTTAATACTGTTTATTACAAGACTTTGCAGTCCTTATGGCAGCTTTGTCCTTTTTTGGGGGGTTTTGCTCATTTAAAGCAGGACACATCCGTAAATCGAGAAAGTGGTAATTAAAGGATTTTTAATTGAATTGACTGGGTAATTGTCGATAAGCTCCTCGCTTCTTCCTTTGATGGAGATTAGTCCTGAACCTAAAAGCCAATGTGAATGCGTGTGGTTGAGCCTATACATATATATATATGTGTGTGTGTGTGTGTGTGTGTGTGTGTCACCAAGTCTGTCACAATCTGTCGTTCTCCCTCCCTCAAACCACATTAGCCGGCCATTTCCAGAATGCTACGGTGGGTTTCCTTCAGCCCATCGAAGACCCAATTACCATCAGTTTTGCCGCTCTGCTTTTTGCACTCAGTGACAGGCAAAATGTTTCCCTTGTCTGTCCTCGCCTTCGCTCTCCTCCCCTCCGCGCTCTCTCCCCCGTCTCCGTCTCTCTATCTGACCCCCCCACCCCCCACCCCCCTCCCCACGCTCTGTCTACAAGCGTGTCATCCCCCCCCCCTCCACCACCACCACGCTCATCCACGTCAGTGCGAAATGAGAGAGGGGAAAATTACAGGACTGTGTCTATTTTTTCCAGAATTATTGAAATCCGCCTTGATGCTAATGGCAGATCATGTCCACCGAAGTGCTTGAGCATTACACACACACTCACACACACACACACACACACACACGCACGCACGCACACACACGCGCACACACACAAATTTGCATGTGAATTCAAGCAAAAGGCATTTTTGGTGGCACGGCGGTTGGTGTGTCCATCTGTGTGTGTGTGTGTGTGTGTGTGTGTATAGGCAGCGCTAACGCATTTGCCATTAGCCAGAGTGTGCATATGGAGGCTACGCTTGTCAGCCACATTAGCACACATGGCCAACCTTGATGTTAGCCTGTCCCCACCCAGACGCTGGTCCGCCCGGCGCCCAGCACACACCAGGCCCGGCTGAAGATCACGTCTCCTGGCATCTTGCTTTTGTTTCTCACCCTCCCTAATGGCTTTGTTGTTTTTTTGGGGGGGGGGTTTTTGCCCTTGATGTGGAGTTTTCCCTCGTCCCGCCTCGCCGGGGAACTTTGTTCGTACTTTACTTCCTCCTTTAGACTTTTCCCCGTCACTTTTTTTTTTTTTTTTTTTTGCGCTCTCACGCTGTTGGTGTGAACGGGATCCAACATGTCCCGCTGCTGCTCATTCCTCTTGTTTTGAATGGTTGCACTTTCTATAACGTGCACACAAAAGTTCGATAAAAGAATATAAGATAATATCTTATTTTCTCGAAATCAGTGTTTGGTAGTGAAGGTAAAACCTATAAATAAATCTCAGCACATTAAACTCTTCAGAAAAAAACACTCCCATTAAATCTTAACAGGCCCCCCAAGGCAGTTTTGGTGTTAATTTTCATTGTTTAGATTAATGAAACTATAGTTGAAGGCCAAAAGTAATTGAACTCAAATGATGACAAACTGAAATCCATTGAAGCAGTGGCTGCTTTGGAAGTAATATTTAGATTCTGCTTCCATTTCTGTTGTAGAAGCGTATTGTTTCATCGATTGGCCCTCAGAGAAAAAGTCTGAAATCTCTATATGAGTGGTGTCTCTTTGAAACAGGCAGCTCTTGTGACCTTTTCCGAGCCATGAAGGAAAATCAAAGATTGATTAATGTGTTTTACCCATAAAATAGTTTGAAAGTCAGCATGTGCTCAGTGTTTTTTTGTTTTTTTTTGCAATTTATGTACTAAAACCACATCTTACGTCAGACCAGTTAGCCCAGCATTCATTAAAATAAGATACCATAAAAACTTGCCTATTTGTCATTAACCTGACAAGTATGATTATGGATGAAAAACTAATTTATTCCCAACACACTTGTACTTTCGTCAACTTTTTTGTTGAACGATTAAAAAAATGCGTACCATTTTATAACATTCGCTCCACACAGACCAGTTATTTCACGTGAACTTTCCTACAATACAAATACACTCAGAATGTCAACAAAGTTCTGCATCATAAAAAGACTGAATGTCCCGACCGCCACGTTTATGCTGCTTTTACCTTCAGGAAACTTTATGAACTTGAATTGGCGTGAGCTGATTGTGAAAATTCATTCTAAATGGTAGTCTGATTACAAAACGTATCAAGTTTAACAACCAATTCGCCCGATATTCATCAGATATACAACCGATCCTTGAGTGAGATCCCTAAGTTTGTAAAAATATGCTGTGAAGGTGTGAAATTTGACGTCAGGTTTGTGGACATCGTTCAAAATTGTTTTATTTTGCGATTAGTGTTTTTCTTGGAATGATTGTAAACCTGTAGACTCGTTTCCAATATGTGCTTTTAACTGTTTTTACTTAAAACAAAGAGTCACTTTGGATTTGCGAGTCGTGATGGAGCAAATGAAATTGGACCCATTGTTTTCAAAGAGTAACTGTTACGACTCCTGGACTATGCAGCTGGCACCTTACGACCATTTTAAAATGTAAAATATGTAATTTCTCTTTGTCGGTTCGATCCCTTTTCTCTAAAATAATGAAATCCAACCTGAACCAATGTAAAAGAAGCTCCAAACACGTGGAAAGAGATCATGTTTGGAAAGTTTGAGATCACATCCTGATACCTGAAGGTAGAATTTTCACCTTTTGGGGGGAAGGGGGAAGGGGGGGGGGGGGGGGGGGGATTTTGTCACACTGGAATGATTTCACCCTTTAATCCATCGATTATGTGACCACTTGAATCTGTCATCTGTATTCACGCGAGCTTCAGAAGACAGAACATCCCCCCTCTCCCTTAACCTCCTCTTATCTTTTCCTTCCACTTTTTTTTTTTTTTTTTAGTTTTTTTTATATATTTTTTTTTAAATACAACTCCGCTCTATCACCGAGTGTCTCTTTGACCTGCCCTTGTCCCTCTTCCTCGCATCTGTCCGTCCTCCCACTTTGGTAAACACCACTTGTTCTTGGCTCGAGGTGGTCCTGGACTCGTCTCTGGCTCTGCGTGCTCGTGTGCGTGCGCGCGTTTTGTGAAAAGAGACATCACTTGCAGTCAAGTCATGGAACATTAGATGAACCATTGGGCTGTGTGATGTTTGTTTACCTGGCCTGTCTGCCTCCACCGTCTCTTGATGTGTGTGTGTGTGTGCGGTCTGGCTCGCTTTGCTGGCCGCGCTGCTCGGCTGCGCTGATGGATATGCATACTGGCTAAACGGACGGATGAAGGGGGGGGATGAAGGGAGGACGCCGCCGCGGGGGGAGTCTTGGACGCTGGACGGAGAGATGTTAGCCGGTGTTAGCTCCATTTACGCGCATCAGCTCCGAGCCATTGGCCTCCTGTGATTAGCGGGTCTGTCAGGGAGTGATGGAGCGAGGCGGGACGGAGCGAGACGGAGTCGGGGAGCGAGAACATGTCACACGTTGAGCTGATAAACAGCACGAGACTCCGGCAGGAAGTCGGATCATCACCGAGAAGCTGTTTATAGTTTATTGGAGAGCAAGCTACCAACTAATTCCCACAACTTTGTGGTGCCTTAGTAAACAACTATACTACCAAGGAGTCGGTTGAATTATACGAGGGTTGATATACGATATGGATTCAATTTCTCGTTGTATCGACATTTGTACGCGCAATACACACTGCAAAAGACTGAATGAATGACGTTCCATCAACAAAAATGCAAAAATTAGCTATTTAAGATAGTATAATATAGCTGCATATAATTGCATGCCTGGTGGCACACGTGTTGTACTCGTCGCAAATAGTAATGTTCTCACAATGATCACAAATTTACCCGATGCCAGTTAATTTGGTGTCTCTCCATGTTTGCTCTGGAATAGATGTGCGACGATGGAAAAGTTAGGAAGAGTAAATGAACAGATGCCAATTCTGGACTGAATTTTCTCGAGTAAAAATCAATTATTGTCATTATATGTCACAATGAAATTCCAGGTGCTGCTCACTTTGGATATCTATATAAAGCAGGCGATCTCAGACATGTTATATATATGTGTGTATATATTAGGGTGTGTTGGACAGATTTGAGATATTTTATGACGGATCTGCTGTTAATGACTGTCCAAAGATATTTGGTTCTGTGAAGAAGAAAAAAAGCAGTAAAGAAAATGTGAACTAAAAGAAAGCAAATCAAAACAGCATGACGTTTTAGAGTCACAAATTAACCTCAAATGTGTGTTTTTGGTTTATTTTTTTCTTTCAACTGGGAGGTTGAAAGAAATCTTGCAGTAACCCAAAAATACATCCCAATATAATCCATCCAATTTCTATTTTGTGATACGATTCTGACGTGTTCGAAGCCCACTGTGGGAGCTAAGTGACCACATCGCCATGGCAGAGGACGAGGAGGAGCAGCTTCCAGCCCAGAAACGCTCTGCGGACCCTTTATTGTGGAAACGTTGACAAAAGAGAAATAAACCAGGGGCAGAAAACTTCACAGTGTTTGGCCTGTTTTGCCTCATGTCAGAACATCCTTCAGCTTACCAAAGTCTGTCTGAAGGGTTTTGCCTGCTCCGTCACCTATTTCCCCGTCGATATGATCCATTCCCTCGTTTAATTTTATTTGCTCCCCGACGTCCACGCACTCTGCGCGCAAACACAATTTGCCATTCGCCCGAGCGAGCGCGACGACGGGACTCGGCGTCGGGAGGCGTCTCTCGCAGATTATTCAAATGTATTCAGCCGGTTCTCCGCATCCCTCCATCTTCTCCTTTCTTCTTGGCCCTGCCGTATAGATTAGTATCCGTGGTGGAGAGTGGCTGTATCGCTGTCAGCCCATTAGCAGCTGTCTAAATAGACAGTAAACACATCTTAATTACTTTACCCCGATACGCCACATATACACTCGCGCGGTCCCCTCCACACCCTCTCCGCCATTTAGCTTCCCCGCCGTCGGCCAGATGGACGCGTGGCCCAGTAAAAAGCCCTCCATTACCAGCTGGACTTGACCAAAAAACCGATCCACCCCCTCCGCCCGCTTCCCGGGGTCTCGCCGAGGCCACGGTGGGCCCTTGTCGGCGCATACCTATAATTTAGCCCCCCAAGTGCTTTCCACATGGCCAGCGGCAAAAAGCTGGCCTCCATTGTCGGGGTCTGGTAATTGTAGTCTCGTTTAGAAAACCGCAAGTAGCAATTAGCGCAGAGTTGGCATTATACGGGGTTGGATTTGCATCCCCGCTGGGCGCAAAATGCTGTTTTAATATGGGTTTGTTTTCCCCACATGGAATTAGCTAAAGGGGTCTTTTATCACATTCACACACCCGACTCTTCTGGTAGCCAAGCTCTGCCCACCTCTCGCTTTCTTTCTCCTTCTCTTTTGTCCTTTGTCCTTCTTTTTTTTTTCTCGTCTCTCTCTCGCTCTCTCTTTCTAATCTTTTCTCACCCCGCTCGATGGAAAGGTGTCACACGTTTGTCCACCTTCTCGCTCCTTTCGCAGAGGCTCTGGACATCCTGAAGGAGATGAAAGAGAAGGAGGTGGTGCTGAAGGACAGCAACCTCACCACGCTGTTTCACCTGCTCAACTCGGTGGCGATCAACGCCGCCGCCGCCGCCTCCGCCTCCTCCGCCGTCGCCACCATCCAGAGGCTGCTCGACACCATCTTCTCCCTCGGACTGGTCAAGCCCATGGTCAATCTCTGCTCACCCCTGATCACAGCCCACCTGGAGAGGTAAAACAAACAAACAAACAAAAAAAGAATCACAAGACGTGAAGTCAGGTTTTGCATTTATATTTTTCGATTGCAGTTTTACAGCCGAAGTTTTGCCCCGACCAGCCAACAAAGCTCACTTTTTTGTTTCCGCGTTTCGTGTCTTTGTCTGCCAAAGCCTGTTGCCAGGTGTGTGTATGTATGTGTGTCTCAATGAGTCACTCATCTCTCCCTATGATCATAGCTGAGGTTATATTCTGGGTCAGCGATTCAGACAGAGAGAGGATGTGGAAATTGCTCATTTATGATGGAGGGGTGTGTGTTTGCAGCGTCGGAGCCAGGTTTTGTTTATTTGAGGATGCGCCAGCTGCAACCTCTCCCATGAGCCCCCACCCCTGATCCCCCCCCCCCCCCCCCCACCACACACACACACACACACACACACCCACTGCTGTCCTCCCAGGCCTGAGTATGTGTGTTTGTTTGTATGTGTGTGTGTGTGTGGTGAACGATGGCTATCCATGTTCTCTCCCCATAATACAAATATGCAAATGAGCATCAGCAAACACTGGCTGTGGGGTCACTCTGTACTGCCCCACCCCTCGACTCTATTCAGTGTGTGTGTGTATGTGTGTGTGTCGCTCGCTGTTTGCGTGTTTCTGTTCTATTTGTCAGAGCGGCTTTTAAGTAGATCAACTCATTAGCATGTTAATTATGTACAGAGCACTAATTGCTGGATTTACCATAGACATGCAGTGCACCAGTAGGGGCCCATCACCACTCCCACACACACACACACACACACACACACACACGCTTTCATACACAGTTTACCTCGAGTGTGCATGCTGAAGTAGAGGTAGACCTCTACGGTGACACACACACACACACACACACACACACACACACACACACACACACACACACACACACACACACACACACACACACACACACACACACACACACACACACAGAGCGGCGCTCCCCTGCTGCTGTTTGTGTTGCCGGTAAGTCTGGTCTCTGGCACAAACAAGAGCTTCCAGGTTCAGTCGTTAATCACCACCTCTCCGAGATTAGCGGGCTAATTTACTCCTGGGTCATCCGCGGCAGCCAAAACACAAGCGCGCACAGCGGCTTACCGCAGCGCCGCTCACAAATGGAGTAGCAGTCGTCGCGTCCTCCGAATGATACTGGGGCGGGGCGCACGCTAATGAACCCAAGAGAAGAAGACCTCGGCACCGTGCGCTCGGCTGTCGCGTGTTTGCTCGTGGTTTACTGGCCACTCGTCAACGATCGGTCAATACAGTCAACGTGCAGCTACAACGACTGTTCGGTTCACAATTCAATTCAATTCAGCTTTATTTATACAGCACCACATGCAACACAGTCACCTTCTAGGTCAGGGGTCGGCAACCTTTAATGCTCAAAGAGCCATTTGGTCCCGTTTCCCACTGAACACAACACCCAAACACATTTTATTTTGACAGTCCCACAGGAAGACCATGCCAGGAGGACACGACACACAAAACCTTCTTCACTGCTGGTTGACAACTTTCAACTAATAAACTTAACTACATGAACTAAGCAACAAAAACACAATTATTACCAACACTACAAATCTAACATAACCCCCAATAATCACATTTAAAACACGACAAACAGAAACTCCCATAATGCATTGCAGCTCTCAGCTCCTTTATTGCTACACATTATTAAAATGGAAGATAAATGTGGGAGATCTGGGATTGTTAGAACCATGAGTGTGAGCGGTGAGGCTTTAATGTCCTGTAGTTGTTGTGTAATTCACTAGAATGTTCCGTCACTCTCAACAAGTCTGCAATGAACCTCCTGGAACTGTCGGCGCTCCGCAGCTCAGCAGTTTTACTGTGAAAGGTACAGGAAGCTCCCAGCTTCAGATACCAGTTGAGCCGATGTCATGACCTGCAGCCGCAATTCTACGTTCTTCATGCCATTATTGTTGCGTAATGACGTCACGTCGCTGTGCCGTTCACGACCCTACATTTTACTCCACTCTTTGTAGCGGGACTGCGCTCTGGGTGGCTTTGCCCAAGAACCCAAGAAATCCACATGGGGTAAATAGCTTTTTAGAGTGACTGGTCGTTATAGATCATCTTCAACAGCAACACGCCTGTCCCACGTCTTTCTGTAGAGCTGATATTTAGTCGTTATTTTTTACCGTTTTTAGCCTCTCATACGTTCCTCCATTACCAGCAGTCACAAATGTACAATTCAGTGATAAAGTTGATGATAAGTCAAGTTATTATCACACCAGAAATAAAGTGCACACTGCACAGACTGGGGTTTACCACCACAGTCCGGTGATCCCTCATCATGGTGTTGGTTTTTTATTAATCTGAAGTAAACCTCATGGTCAACCTGCCGTACAGCAGATAGGATATTTCTGTCTCTCTCTTGACACAAATCCAGGAGATGTTATGTCACTTGAAACTTACAAATAACTCCAGCCATCTACCTTCTTTTCTACTTTATTCAGCTTAATGTCGCAGGGTGTTGGAGCTGATCACAGCTTATTATTTTCGACAGATGAACTGGACAAGTTACCAGTCCATCACACAGAGAGAGAGAGAGAGAGAGAGAGACCTTTAACTGAACCACAACATGCCAAAAAAAAAAAAACAGCCCGAGGAATTCTGTTTTATTCTATATTCTTTGTGCCGGCATCAAACTAAATGGTTCACTTAAAACAAAGACAGACAGATAAACATCTCGTTATTTACATACTCATCACATATTTGATTCCTTTATAAGCTGATCACATTTGTGGCTGAGTTGTCAATTCAAATCAATCTTTATTCATATAGCCCTTTACAGACAATACAGTGCAGCTCATCATATGACTTTGAGAGCTGCAAATACAAATGTCTGTATTTAGATTTTATTCCTGCTGCATGCAGGTAAAAGAGTGAAATATTGGCCCACACAGAGCTGCAAAATATGATCTGCAGTACATCTTACATTTTATAAAAAGCAACTACAACCACCACATATTTCATGCCCAGGAATCTGTATTATCTAACGTGGATAATAAGTTCCCCAGCCAGTGACATAGAAAACTATACGCAGATCAATAAAATAACTCTACAAGCCATTTGAGCGAGTGATCTCAGCAGGAACTGACCTTGTAGCAGATAGAATCTTGGATTACAGGGGTAATGTCAATTCGGCCTTTAAAATCTTACATGAATAAAATAGAAAATAAAACTGACGAGTCGCAAAGTGATCAATCAAACCTGGCTTTTTTTTGTTGTAGTTGACTTTGGCTACTGTAATTCTGTAAACAATCAACATATCGGGATGATCCATTGCAGCTGCTCCGAGTCACGGAGTTCATCCAAAGGGAGAACGTGATGAAAGTGGCCTGCGGCTTGAAAGAAGCCGTAGTTGTCTGTACTGTTGAGCCTTTCATCAAACAACAATACTTTATCCTTCACTCTTACTTTACTCTGACTCGTGAAAACCCGTGGAGCGGCGGCTCGGGTTCGAGTACCGCAACACTCGACTTCTGCCTCCTCGCTCTCCTCTCCTTTCATCTTTTATCTCCACCCGTTCGCCTCCACCCCTTCATTCCGTCAGTCAGCGGACAAACAAGACTGTCGGGGGAGGAGGAGGGGGAGGGAGTGGAGGGAGGCGATAAAAAGAGGACAAAGCAGGCGTCACTCCCGCCTGCACCCGTCTCATGGCTGCGTCAGCGCTAATGACTTAATGAACACTTCTCCACCAGATTAGCCCTTGACAGCCCGTCATGTGCGCCGCCCCGTTAGCCTCCGCGCCGCTTCGTAGCGCGCTAGCACGCTAGCTTGGCAGCTAGCTGGGATTGCCACTTCCTTATGGGAGTGATTAGCGACAGTAAATGCTAATGAGTCCGACAAAGATGAAGAGCTGGCAGGACGTGTGATAAGACGGCAGCACAGTGGTGATGGGACCGGAGGAGGAGGAGGAGGAGGAGGAGGAGGAGCACTGAAAGGAGATGAGTGGCTCAGAGGAGAGGGGGGAAAAAGAAAACCACAAAAAAAAAGCCACCGCCTCATTCACACCCACTCCTCAGGCCCAAAAGGAAAAAAAAAAAAAAAAAAATGGAAATCCTGAGTAGATAAAAGGAAGCAGCCCCGAGTTATAAAATAGAAGCAAATGAGGACCAAGTAGGAGATAAATGAACAATGCGGGAAAAGAGACGTCAAGCGACGCCCTTATCAATTCAGGCTCGGCACATTTCCGCTAAGTTGGGGTCCACAAACTGTGTGAATTAGCATTTCGTGACGAGGATTCAGTTTTAAAGATGTTATTCACTGTGGCCACTTGTTTTGGCTCGTCGTTGAACTTTGTGGTTATTTAGATATTTAAAGAAATGGAAACAAAAGCAGGAAATCATCAGTCAGATTAATTCTTTTTTTTTTTTTTTTTAACAAATCAAGTTTTATTTTGCATTTGAGATCTGACCGAGGTAACTAGACCTGAAACCAATAAAGAGAAACAGAGATCGTCCCCAAAAATGAGCTTTATTGTCGCTGCCCACTCAAAGCAGGTGTCTTAAGAATAATGCTGACATGAAACGGCTTCGAGAAGAAAGTCACCCTGGATGTTGTGCAAATTATTACTCACAGTTCAAACACAAACCCGGAGTACAGACTCTACATGTGCATCCAGCAAACGATTAAGGTTCTCACGGGCCCGATGGCTCGCGGTCCGAGCTTTCTCACTGCTAATGAATCCTGATTCCGCGTTTTAGCCGAAACTGTTTTATTTTATTTGTAAATCTGCTCATTGAGTTGGGAGAAAAGTTTCACATATTTACCGGCCCTTTATATTCCCGGCCTGCCCCTGATGGGATTTGGCACGAGGACTTTTGACAACCATAGCGATTTACCACTGCGCCTGACGATAGCAGAGAAATGCAGCATATGCAAGTGGTCACAGTGACCCCCAAAGTGGATTTACAAAGTTTTTGAACATTTCTAACATGAGATTACAATTCTGAAGCAATAAAATCCAAACGAATCCAGTCATGATAATGTCCATAGACCAGTGTTGCTGTTTTCCACTGTAACTCGTAAAACAAAACCAAAAAAACCCCTGTCATGTTTATCAGGTGTTTGACTGCCCCTCAGTGGCCAGAGTGATCCTCAAAATCTTTAAAGCTGCATTTATGTAGATCATTTTGACACACACACACACACACACTTTCACCTGTGTGTGGCGTGGACGTCATGTGTAATGAGTAAGTGCCATTCCTGAAGGCAGGAAAACAGCAGGCTAGTGGTGTCATGATCGCCGTCTCATTTGCGTTTGGAGACACAGACACCTCGTCCTCCGTCATGCGAGGACAGTGGCTTGATAACAGGCCTGCCCATCTCCTCTGAACAAAAGAGCGGGACAGCGAGGGAGGAATGGGGGGGGGGGGGGAGGCAAAATGAGGCTTCCTTGTCTAATCCTTCAGGTTTCCACCGAGCAAAGCGCTTGTTATTTTTTCAGGGCTTAATTGGCTGGAAAGTGGCTGACATGCAAAGTTGGGGACATTAACAGGGCTGCACGCCGCAGTAAATGGCAACGCAAAGTGACAGTTAAATTGTACCTAGGGGAAATTATCCATCTTTCGACATCTTTAGCTCTTTTTTTGGGGGGGTGGGGGGTGGAGGAAGGCAGAGGGGGTGTAATTGCAACGCAAGGCCCTTCTTCTTCTTCTTCTTCTTCTTTTTTTTTTTACCAAGAGTAAAGCTTTTTTTTTTTCCGTCATTAGAAAGAAAAGATCCTAAATAGGTGGTTTGGCGCCGGATGAAGGGATGAATAGTGGACGGATAGCAGGGGGACGACAAAGGTGCCCGATGAGTTGAGGCGACACGGGGCGGCTCCAAGCTGAAGAGCCACCACTCGTGTGAGGCGCGTTCGTTTAACAGCGCTCGCTTTCGCATCGCGTCCTCCGTCCTCCGTCCCCCGTCCAAATTTTGGAGTGAATTCCGTCCGTCCACGCCCCCTCCCTCTCGTCTCGGGTCCGTCCCGGCACTCTTTCTCTCATTTTCAAAAATCTCTTAGCGACTCTTCTGCGTTTTTCAATCAGACTGTTGTGTGCTTGAACGGCCTCTCGACTGACGCTGCTGAATAATGTTGTCCCTCTTCATTTCAATTAGCAGACCTCTTTGCCTTGCAACCCTAATCACTCCACCACCACCACCCCCACCCCCCCCACCCTCTAGCTCTCTTTTTCTCTATCTTCCTACAAAGTCAAGGTCATATTGCTTGGTTTTCTGTTGGGTTTTTTTCGGGGGGGGGGGTTGTCGTTGGTTGTTTTGGATGCATTTCTCATTTCTGCTCGTCTAATTGATAAGAGGAGAAAACACTTCAGAAATTATACCTGTTCGCTCTCAAACTGTCTCTCCAACGCTTCATCTGCCTCTCCCTCACTCCGTCTGCCCCCTGCCTCCACCGCGGCTGCCCTATCTGCTTTGACCTCCATGTGATTGACATGGTAATTACCCAATCAACAGATTGATGGCGGCCCTGTCACAATAGAGGGGATTGAAGTGGTCTCTCTCTCTCTCTCGCTCTCGCTCTCCTTTTTCCTCTTCGCTTCCCGTTCTCCTGCTTTCTTCTGGCTCTCGCTCTCATCACTCCATCAGGCGCGCTCGTCTTCCCGCCGCTCGTTCTTTTGTTTGTTGCGTGGGCGGAGAGGCCGAGCGAGAAGAAGGGTGGCATCAGGCGAAACGCAGCGATCCGCCAGGAGGGGTTTCTAACGAGGCCGCCGTATTGCGGTTAAATTGCTCGACCTGGGTGGTGGTAGGGTGGGGGGGGGGGGGGGGGGGTTTGAGGTCGCCGAGCTAACGGCATGACTTAAAAAAAAAAAAATGAAGTCATAAAGGAATCAATAGTAACACGTGGAAAGAGTTTGATTGGAAGACGAAGATAAGGTTCTTTAACACACCTTTGGTGGTTTCTAAATTTGTTGACCACCCGAATGCAAGAAAGTGTTGGAGAGGATGTGAAATGGTTGGCGATCGTTCACATATATCCTGGGATCGCCCAATTTTGACTCCTTTCTGGAGGGGCGTGAAGATAAGAGTTACATTAAGGTTCTGGGAGTCGAGGTACCGTACACGCCAGGCCAGTTTCTTCTTGATTTGACTCCCGAAAACAAGTTTACGAAAAATCAAAAGCACCTGTTTACATATACTATTGATGACTGCAAGGAAATTGGTGACAATAAAGTGGAGGAATTCAGCCACCAGCAGTGGGACAGTGGAAACACAAAGTGAGAGAGGCGTATGGAATGGAGGCTTTAACGGCAAAACTACAGTTGAAGTCTGAGATCTTCATGAGAAAATGGTTACGTATAGAAAAACACCTGTCGAACTGAATCACCTACACGACACGGTAATGTCTTAATTGCCCATCTTTTGATGTATTTGTCTCATATCGGTTCTGTTGTCATAGCATTATTATTGTTATTTTTCTTACATTGTCATGTATTTGCTGTCGAGGAAGGTTCTGTAGCGTGATTTCTCATGTTCATGTTTATTACTAACAAATAAATTTTAAAAAAGTTCAAAAAAAATGAAAAAGAAGGTGGGGGTAGAAGAAATGAATCAGGAGTGAAAGAAAAGGAGGAAAACGGAAATGAGATGAGAGGGACTGAAGGGGAAGGTTAAAGGGGGTTGGCCGGGACAAAGGAGGAGAGAGCGGCAGGAGAAGTTGCGAGGCGGGCGAGAGGAGCTGAGGAGAGAGGCTAAAGATCAGCCGAGCCCTTTTATCTGTTGCGCCGCTTCCCCCCCCTCTCTAAAAGCCTGTCCAGGGAGACATTAGCCCCGCGCCGACAGGTGTGCGCGAGTGCGCCTGATTGTGTGAGAATGATGTATTGAGGCCAAAAGGCTTCATCACCTTACAGTCGTGCTGTCACGAATTCAAAGGCCCGTATTGTCGAGGCGGGTCACCAGGGCTGAATGGGAGGTCGCGGGGTTAACGCCGCATGATACGCTCTCCATTCTTCACCCACGCCGTCCCGCACATGACTGATTGGACCGACTTGGCATCTGACTCGCTCTCTGCTCTCTCTCCCTCTCCCACCCCTCTTTTGTGTGTTTGTGTGTGTGTGTGGTTTTTCTTTTTTCCCCAGCGGCGACGTGTCTGGAGCCCTCGAGGCGGCGTTCGACTGTCAGAAGCGCTACAACCAACTGCCCCGCATCCACGACATCATCGTTGCCCTGGTGGAGAAAGGAGACACCGAGTCGCTGCAGAAAGGTTGCACATCTTTATTATACGCCGGCAGAAAAACCCTCACTAACCGCACTTCCGACGGAATCAAGCTTTCACGACGTTTCAGCGCTCGATTCTGACAAAACTATGTCCGAATCAAACCGAAGTCAAGTTTGTGGGAATAGATTAAATACATTTTAGTTCTCTGTGCATTATACTACTTTAGCGTCACATTCACGCACACCTTTTGAGAGCAACTTTGGCTTCCGTTTGTCCCCCAAAGACACTTGGTCATGCCTACTGAGCCCCAACCTTGGATTTAAAAACCACTCTGAAGGAGAAAAGTAGAGCGCGAAGTCGTGGTTCGAAAAATAAAAACGGCATATTTGCTGCTGAAACATACGGGAAAGAAAAAAACATTTGTTTAGTGAATTTCTGTCAGCTTTAATATACCAACAAATACGTTCTCAAATATTTGAACATTGATGCATTTCCCAGGTTTCCAGTTATTCTTCAGCCTACATTTTTATGTGCTAAATGTTTGTAGAATTATTGAAAAATGGAAATTATAACAAAATGCTGCACCATATTTCTTGTGTCAAGTGCTCATAGTTGATTTATCTCTTGATCTCTCACAAGTATTGTAAACCAAATGAGAATTTCACATTAGATTAACTAATTTTCTCTTCCCTGCAAAACCTTGTTGGACGTCTTAAGTTATACATTCAATAGAAAGATGTTTGCAGCAGCAAACAACAGCACTGGCTTTGAATGTCGGCTCACACACCGGTGGCGTTAAATAAATTTACTGCAAGTGGCGATTAAAGACGTCAGTCAAATGTGGAACACACCGCCTCCACTGTGACGTGTAATTCATGGATTATATGAAGGCAAATATCTTTTTCTCTGGTCCAGAAATTAACCAGACGGAAAGGTAAACATCAGTCGATGATTCTACAAGCGTAGATCTTCTTCGACAGAACAATACTTGCAATTCCAGCCTGGTTTCGCGGAGGAAAATAACTCTTTGCCTTTTATATTATGAGTTCAATGTTTTACTCGTAATAGATTACTACTATCTCTTCACACTCGAGAGTTGATACCTGCGCTTAGTGGCAAAGCCACAATTTCCAAAATACGCACTAACATCTCGCCCTTTCACAAGCTGGCAGTGTCCAAATAGTCTCATTAAAAGCAGCACGGCACTCTGTTGCTGCTTCTCACAGCGATATTCAGATTTATTCACTCTCCTGCTCGGCTTGATCCAACTCCTTTTTTTTTTCTTTTCCCTTTTCATCGACTCTCACCTCTTGTTCCGTGTGCATGTGTGGAAGTACCCATTCAGTGTTTGCATTAAACGCACATGTAACAAGTGCCGGCGTCTCTGAAGAGGAGCGGCGGGGGGAGAGAGGTGCAGACCGGGGTTGCGCTGAAGCACGCCAGCCTATCAAATTTCCCCGCGGTCTCTTTGCGTGTTGACAGCGGCGCGTCGCGAAGGTCAAGTTCAGCGTGCGGCGGGGGGCAAGTGGCTCCCGCGCGCATAAAGGTTGAAGCCGTGCAGTGGAGCGCCTCTTCACCTCCTTGCCATCACTCCTTCCAGCCGCAGCGTGACGAACTGCACCCTAAAAAACAAAGCAATTTAAAAATATATTTTTTTTTTACAATCCGCTAATCTTGGAAAATGAATATTCCTCCGTCGCATAAACGCTTACAGAGGGACGCTCTCAGGCTGACGGCGCCATCAGAGAGCTGCGACACAGTGGCTCAAACCTGTGGACCCGTGCTTCTGGCATGGGCAGGCTAGAACAAAAGAATTCACCTTAGAATGCATCTAAAATATAAACCGGTGACGTGCAGATCACCACAAAGCCTTTAGTGGTGGGAAACATGGCGCAGATTCTCAGACGTTCTTCACTCGAACTCGAACTCACAACAAAATATGTTCTAATCAGAGAATATTCAAAGACTTTTAGGTTGCTGGTATTAAACCTGATCTTGAAAAGCTGCTGTTTCAGGCTGATGTCCACCTCCTCGTTTGTTTCTTAAAGCTTCCAGAAAAAAAATCAAATACATGAGCATTTGCACAGAAATAATCCTTCAAGAGTCCTTCAAGTCAGGATTTAGAACTCGTAGTGGCACGGCGACAGTTCTGGTGGATCTTACCGAGCATCTTCTCATGGTTTTTGAGCAGAAGACTTTCCTGTGTTTTTAAACTTTTCAGTTTCGCTGCTGCAGCCGACGCCTTCGATTATGAAATCTTACACGGACACCGATCAGATTCCTTGTAATCGAACGAGCTGGTTGGAATCATTTTGATCGGACTTGATGTTAATCACGGAGTTCCACCAGGTTTGGTATTGGGACCCACAATTGTTACGCAGGACAATCTTCCGCTATGAAATCAGTGAAAAAAAACAAAAACTATTTTATACGTTTTTATTTACCCTTAATTTGTGGAAACTGCAGTGAGCTACTATGTAAAGGTAAACCTTCATGTGGTGTTTGGGGGAATTTTAAGGAAAGACAAAGGTTGGACAGCAGCAAAGCCGTGCATACAGATGCAGCGACATGAAATAAGTGTCTGTATCGAGTGGACTTGTTTTAATCTTCACTACACCTGCAGTTCGTCCACCTGGTTTCAAACGTGTCCGCTTGAGATCCGTGCTTTGATTCAAGTTGTTAAATCACACGCCGTAACTTCAAATGACACCCAGTAAAGGATGAGGGATTATTCTTTTGTCCTGCGCTTTGCTGAATTTGCACGTCCGTTTTGGATAACCGAAAGTTTGCTGGGAGCGTGTGCGCGCTACCTGTCCTGAAGCTGCAGGACAGAGATAGTACGTAACGCTGAGCAGAGCGCTTTAGCAAGTTTACCGGGAGAGCTTAGGCTTTCATTCGGGACCCGTTTTTGTGTGTGTGTGTGTGTGTGTGTGTGTGTGTGTGTGTGTGTGTGTGTGTGTGTGTGTGTGTGTGTGTGTGTGTGTGTGTGTGTGTGTGTGTGTGTGTGTGTGTGTGTGTGTGTGTGTGTGTGTGTGTGTGTGTGTGTGTGTGTGTGTGTGTGTGTGTGTGTGTGTGTGTGTGTGTGTGTGTGTGTGTGTGTGTGTGTGTGTGTGTGTTTGAGAGCATTCGTGATATGGCTGCTTTGTGCCTGGGACATTGTGCCAAATAATGGAATCAGACGGAAAATGAGGCAGTATGCGGCGCGTTTGTTTACTCGGCAGGCATTTTTATTCATGACCTTTCTCTGCTCTGTTTAACCGCCTGTCCGTCTTCCTCCTCAGCCATGGACTTTGTGAGTCAGGAGCGGGGAGAGATGACGATGCTGTATGATCTGTTCTTCGCCTTCCTGCAGACGGGCCGCAACCGCGAAGCTCGCAAGATTATTGAGGCAAGTAGAGCCGCGCGCACACAAAGGAGGCATTATGGGAGGCAGGCTGGGGCGCCTGATATTGTTTCCTCCTGGACTTAAGTTATCTTCAAGGAGTGCTTCGAGTGAAGGAGCTCATTTATTAGACAATGCAGTTTTGGAGTTTTAACAACTGGGTCAAAAAAATAAATAAAAAAATAAAAGAGTGGGTCTGCTGGTGCGTCTGATGGCAGAAAGAATTAACTCTACCTACTAGAAGTAAACTTGGATTTTGTTTTTAGTTTCAGGATCTCGTTCTTGAAAAGGATTCTTATTTTATTTGGTCAACTGCCTTATGAGTTTGTTTTGTTTGTAGCTGATTTTTTTTTTTAAATTTATTTAGTTGCAATAAAGTATGTAGTGTGATATGCACGATATCGACAAACTAAGAATGGGAAGACAAAAAAACACGAACAATTCTCAGGCACCCGATTCAAAAAAAGAAAAAGAATATAAAATTATAGATTTTTATTTGATTACATTTTTAATTTTAATGAAGATGTATTTTAATATATGCGTGTGCGAAAACCCCTCACCTCACAGAAACTATTCCCCGGTTCAATTCTGGATTAAAAAGGTTTCCCTGCTCACTCTGCTTCTATTCCAACGTCGGCTCCGACCAGCTCTTCAAGCTCAAGTCAAAGAACGAATGGATTTAATTTCTTTATTTTCACCATGAATACACATTAAACGGCACATAAACCTCCGTTGCTCTTATTTACTCCTATAGAACCCGCCTCCTTCAACTCTTTGTAAACTCCTTTATATCTACACTGACGCTAAACTCGAGATATGGCATATTAGTCCTAAAGAATCGAGAAGACGCTTCTACGTGAGTCTGCGGTGAGCCGTGCAGGACCTGCAGCGTTCGTTCGGCTGTAAATCATCTGACCTGAATATTTTGCGAATATTTATATCTTTGTCATCTTAAGTCCGGCTATAAGCCCTGTAGATTAGTGTGAGAAAACGAGAGAGAGACACAAAGCGGTCAGATGAGAAGGGATTTTTTTTTTTTTTTTTTTTTCCACGGGGATAAAAGTGAGCGGGGCGGTCTGGGACTGGATAGCAGGACCGAGAGATTGACGAGCAGATGAACGGAGGGATGAGTCCGACATCAGAGGAGGAGAAACAAGGCCATTATGTGGTCTAATCGGGATGAGAGCAAAACAGAGGAGAAAAAATAAATACCTAAACTGACATTACTCTCCTGTTTTTCCTCTCTCGTGTCCTTGTGTGCTCTAAAAAAGGGATTTGCCCCCTCTTGAGTATTTCCAAACCCTCTTATATATCATCTTCATGTTATTGTCGCTGTCATTCCTTTCCCGTGAGATTGTGCGACTGTTATCCCACTTATAGACACGCCAGCGATCTGCAAGGTTGTTGAGGCCTTGTAAATAGATGTACGGTTGGCTTTGTCAAAAGAAAGATCAGATTGGAGTCCCGCGGAAATGATGTGGGAGGATTTAAAATGTGGGGATGTGCTGGAGAACATCTTGTAACTGAAGGAATTCGGCATTGAGGAGGTGAATGGACGTGAACGAAAATATCAAGAAGTTATTGCGGCTTCCAGCGCTCAAGCAGCGACTTTCTTCACGGATAAATGAGAATTTTGAGAAATGTCTCCGGTGAATGAATGCGTAAAATGAACGTTCATCTTTTTAGTGTTTGTCTTCTTTTGACAAGAAGTTTTTTTGTCCGTTTTTTTTTTTTTTTACACTTTACGTACAAGGGCGTTTTACTAACCTTCCATCCGTCATTATAAACGTTGCATTGAAACTTAGAAAGCAGACACGAATGGAGTGATACCACGAATGACCTGAGGAGGCAGTGTTGTGCAGTAGCGCTCATATGTGAGCAATGAAAGCTCGGGTAGGAACAAAACTACAACACGACTTCAACTGGACATCGGCACAAAGAAGCTTCACATGACTTGTTTCAACGGTTTAGAAACATCTTGACTCACGAAGTTGGACACATAAGGCGACGAATTATCCCCGCAGGCCAAGTTTAAGTACTACTAGAGACACAAATATTCATTTTAGCTGTTCTTAACCTGTTCCATCCATGCTTGATTTAGAACATTCCACATGAAATGAACAGTGTGTACTGCCCCCTACTGGATGTATTGATTAACTACCACACCAACATATCGGAAGCATATTTGATCATTTAATCTCAACTGCTCAGGTTATATCCGCATTAAAGGTCCCGTGACCTGCGGTGTGCTCTTGTGAGTGATTTAAATATTTTCATCTACAACTCGGAAAGATATATCACAAAATAAAAGCTTTACCAGAAGTGTAAGTTGTCTGATTTAACCCGTGAAAGGAATAATGTAAACGTTTTTGGAAGTTGGCACACCGGCCACAAACTACACTGATGTGAGAAAATCAAGTTAGCCAAGAAATCCCGACTTTGATCAAAAGGTTAAATTTTATTTGGTAAACAAGAAGCATTTCTGCAGATTTTAAGGACATTTTGCCAGCACGGTAGTCGACCTATGTCTACCTAAAGTGATGACCTTATAGTTGCTGTGTTTACGAGACGCCTAAAACACGACTTTATTGTGGGAGGAACTGGAACCGGACCTCAGACGTGCACGTAATCGTGTCAGCTCGACTAAAACGGGGATCTACTTGCATGCATACAAACAGTTGGACTGAAATGAAGAGTTTTATGTGTTAAGAGTACAAGGAAACTTTCCATTTAGGTCTCGACTGTAGTTGTGGTCTGTGTCTCGACGAACCGAAAAGACACAGAAACCGTCTCGAGAAACGCAGAATCCCGAAAGTAGCTTCACTCGTCTGCGTGCGCCAAGCGTCTCTTGTTGCACCGGCGTGACGACGGACTCAATTATCAGGTGATGTAACTCCCAGAGAATCATATCTATCACTCAAATATGCGAGCGCACACACTTAAACGCACAAATACTTCTTTTTTCTCCTTTTCTTTTTTTTTTTTTTTGTCCCCCCTCTCTGTGAGAGCGTCAAGTGGCGGTCCAGAGTGGTGTGTCTCTTTAGGCTGTGTTTGGTATAATTGGCAGCTGATTAATCACAGCTAATTAAATGTAATGATAGAGAAAGGTGGCCAATTTTGTGCTAAATGGTCATAGTGAGGTAGGGGATTGTCAGGTGGCCAGGCCTATTATTGCGGCACGCGTGTGTGTGCGATGGTCAAGGTTAGGTAGTATTGCTAAAGAGTGGCGAGCCATTATGTGTTTTTGTGTTAGGGAGAGGGGTTTGGCCACGGGCGCACGCTCGCGCATGTGTGTGTGTGTGTGTGTGTGTGTGCGCTAAGTGGCCAGGTGATTAGTGGAATTAGAACATTAGGAATTGAGATGGAGAGGGTTTGTTAAGTGGAGGTGAGGCGAGGTCGGCTCGGGCTTTTTCTTTACGTGTACGTGGACCTAAGGATGTGGGGTTGGGGGGGGGGGGGGGGGGGGGGGGGGGGGGGTGACGACCTGTTAAGATGTTTTAGCAGCTAAAGGCCACACAAGACTTTTAAGAGAGGCACCGCTATGGACTTTAATGCTCTCTGCTCCGTGTGTGTGTTCCAGGAATTGTTCCGGTAATCTGACCTGCTCGACATTTTTCCATTATCTCTCTCTGAAAGGGGGGCGTCTGCCGCTTTTTTGTTTTTACTTAGAATCCCTTTGATCCGCCCGTACTTGTGTGAATTATGTACCTTCTTATTTCTGAGGATTTGGGGTCTTTTTGTTTTTGTTTAGTTTTTTTTTTTTTGGGGGGGTGGGGGGGGGGCACAGATTAGGGAGATTTGTCCGTGGCGGATTCAAAATCCTCAAACATATTTGTGTATGTGTGTATTTGAGAGTAGTTTTGCTGCTTTGAGCCCCCAAGACTTTAGCAAGTAAAAGGAATCGGAGGCAAAAAAAAAAAAAAAAGATGGAGCACTTGCACTGGGCCTTAGTCTCTAAGAAGATTAGACAGACAGAGAGAGAGAGAGCGAGAGAGAGTGCAACACATTTTAATTTGTCCCTTTGGCTGGTTGAGTAAGAACATAATGCCTTTGCCTGGGACAGCCAGAGGGATGGAGAGGCAGGGGAGAAGAGGAGGAGGAGGAGAGATTTGGAGGAAGAGGGATGGATTGTGAGAAGTGGGGATTGCGAGAGGAAAGTACGCGGCAGGGAGGGACGGTCAGAGAAAGGGATGAAGCCCGTCTTTTCTTCTCTCCCCCTCACGGTATGATGGGCTCCCATCAAAGAGGCCAGCGGGGCTTGAGCGCTGTTGATCCTCACTCAGATTAACTTCCTGCCAGATCGGTCCCTGTCCCTCTTTCTCTCTCTCTCTCTCTCTCTTTTTTTTTTCTCCTTAGCCAGATTACCCATAAAGAGAGGGGAGTATTCTAAATCCTAGTCTTATTCAGATTGTATCAGAGCCCCAGGAGACAGATGAAATCCTGATCACTGGTATTCCATGATAATAATCATCTAGTCACTCCACATATCAGGCTAAATCGCAGCTACACGAGCCTGCGGATCAATCTATGTCAGCCCAAACCCCACGGCCCACACTCTGTTTGTCTGCGTATCACTGCTGTCCTCAAAATACAGCAAATCTCTGGAAAATGGCTGCAGAGATGTTTTTCCCTCCGTGCTGCTGCCCAGCAGCCTTTTGTCAGCGAGAGATTTTCCACAAATGCATGAATTTATATGTCGAGGTCACGTTTTGATCTTTATTCTCTGTGTGCACTAACAAAATAGTTAAATTTCTCATTAAAAAAGTAGATATTTACACATATTTATTTCTTCATTTAGGTATTTGTGAATAAAAATGAGTTTCTGTCACATAATAGAGGAGGTCGGTTTGTACAGAATTCACTCTCATTAGGAAACTGAGTGTGATTTGTTTGTTTCATTGGAGAGCAGGTGTATAAACTGGTGCATCTGCATGTTTGATGAACTTCCTGCTGTCGTTTGTGCCACGCTGTAGAATTTATGAAACCCTGGAGCCATTCATAGGAAGAACATGCAAACGACTGGAGCCTGAATGGTGAAGTGATGGACAACCAGCAGATCCATGTTAAAACGGCTAAGAACCTTATGAGTTATTGTTATTTTAAACATTAAACAGTTTGAAATTATTCAGAAAGTGACAAAATCATCAACGATAAACGCATAGATTTCCCCTTTAGCCCTGGTGAGACATCCATCTGTTCTTAATGTGTCCTCTTAAGGCAGGGGTGGTAAACATGAGGCCCGGGGGCCAGAACCGGCCCGCCAGAGGATCTAATCCGGCCCGCCGTGTGATTTCAAACATTTTTTAAAGTATAAATATGAAAACTTGACAGAGGCTGATCTAAAAATACTAGATTGGCAAAAATGACATTCAAAACCGCCCTTGGTCAGAATTAATTAATGCATCTGTGGGGGTCACATAACACAACACCTTTCACAATAAAGGTGTCCAATTTATGTGAAATGATACTTTAGACACGTAAAGTCAAAAAATATTTCCAGATGATGACAAATTGTTTTAATCCTGAATAAAAATATGATATCCAGATACATTTGACTGAGGGTTATTTTTTTTGCAAATATAATATCTGATTAACTTTAATATGTAAATTTCAGGATAGACTGGCAAATCCTTGCAGTTACAAAAGGATCAAAAGAAGGAAAGACTTTGACATTTGTCCATATCTGCAGTTTAATATGTTCTGTTTGACTTGTTGGGCCTCCAGAGGTCAGGTTAGGTTGGATGTGGCCCCTCATCTAAAATGAGTTTGACACCCCTGCCTTAAGGTGAATGGATCAATCAGTGTTTCATACTTTTGACTTCCACAGGAAGAAGTAACGTCAACACTGACTTTACGACACGAGTTTCAGTGTTGTTCATCTTTTTCCGTGGCTTCTTGACTTAGAGATTCTCCTTTTCTTTGCTATTTCCAGACCCCGGGGCTCAGAGCCAAGCCCGGCCGCCTTCAGTGGTATGCAGAGAAATGCATTTCTTCTAACCAGGTAACACACTGCCTCACCCCCTCCACACACACACACACACACACACACACACTGCCTCGCCCCCACCCACGTACGGCTCAACAGGCTGAAATGATCAAGGCTGCACGGAGAGCAGCAGCAGAATGAAAATGTATGTTTTGTGTGTATAGATGGAGTCCTTGGAGCAGATGGTGGACATGACATCGAAGCTGTTCGAGTGCGACAGAGATGAGATGTATTGTTACCTCCTGCGGCTCTGCAGTGAGTCTCCTTCCTTTCATTTCTTACCATGTCTGTATTGTAATTTTCCCCCATTTTGCGTTTGCTGCTCATGGGTCGCACCGACGTCTCTCTCCCAACCTTTTGAGCGTACGCCGCTTTTTGCTGCTGTTTATTTTGTTTTATTTTTTTCTCCATTCTTGAGTTGTGGGATCAGTGGTGAGGAAGCAGAAGACATGGTGTGATTGCTGCAGTGGAGAGCAGAGCTGTTAGCAGTGTGTGATTGGAGTGTTAAAGCTGATTGTCCAGCCATTACTTCCTCTTACACACACACACACACACACAACTAGTTGGCGTGTTTGATAAATTACAGCATAGTTGAGGGTCGGTCAGTTGATCAGATTAGTGCTTTGATTGCCTTCTCTCAGCATGGAGCGCTTTGTCAGAAATTGCTCTTTGCTGCTGGCTGAGCAGCGAGCCCACGATGCCGCAGCGCATTTTCCTAAAAAAAAAAAAATAATAATAATAATTCTATTTAACTGTAACCCTTTTCCTCCCTTCCTGTCGCCTGTTTTCAGAGGAGACCAACAACTGGCAGAAGGCGGAAGCCGTGTGGACGAAGATGCAGGAGGAGAACGTCATTCCCAGAGAGAGGACGCTGTGTTTACTGGCGGACATCCTCAAGTCCAACGGCCAGGAGGTGCCCTTCGAGGAGCCCGAGGTAAAACCACAAAACGTACCGCCGATTGTCCCGAAAGTGGCTTTTCGTGAGCGCATTTGTCCTCGGAATAGTTTTTGGTTTTTTTTTTTGTTTTTTGCAGCATTTTCAGTCCAGAAAAGTCACACATTAAGCATCCGTCTCTCGTAGTGTAGTTCTCACAGAGGACGACACTCCCGAAGTCACCAATGAACCCGACAATCCCCGCATTAGACTGCGAGAGGAAGCTGGAGTCGATGGAGAAAAGACCCACACAGGCTCGGGGAGAACATGCAAACTCCATTCAGTGCAAACGGCTCGTCACTCCTGTTCAGAATCCCTGTGAGATACAACACTATAATGTGAAAAAAATACATTTTTGCAATTTTATTTATGGTAATTTTGACCGCCAGTCGGAAAAGGAAACATAATTCCATTAAATATTATATTTTTAGATCCATTATTTGTTTAAATTTTTCATGACTGATTTACTAAATTAATGAAACATCTAACAAAAATGAAAACAATTTAAATGAAAAAAAAATTGGGTTTATGTGTATGATTATATTATAAGGGGGAAAAAATAATTGAATTAAATTGTTGGGTTTTTTTTGTTTTTTTTCTTACAAAAAAAAAATAATTAAAGTGATAAATGACTGAACCTTAACAAGACACTGAAATGAAAAATTTGGCTGCGACATGCCCCGACGGTTTCGTCTCCATGTGGCTTGTGCAAGTTGAACATTCACCTGTATGAATACAACCGTCTGATTTATTCGTGCGCACAAAATGAATATTAATGAAATTAATTAAAGCCCCACTCCGATCTTTCAGAACGCGCGTTGGGTCATGCCCGTTTATCCGCTTCAACTTTATCTTTTCCCAGAGAAACGGTTATATAAACTGCACAGATTACCCAAAGAGCGAGTTGACCTTCGCCTCTGATGGAGAGCGAACAACCCCCCCCAAGCCCCCCTGTGAAAACCCTGAAAACTCTTATCAGCTGCTCTCCATACAGCCTCCGCCTCACTTTAAGCCTCCGTTCATTACATGCAGAGGAAACAGGATTGAGGCTCTGATCTGAAGTGTAGTCAATCAGACGGGCTGGCTGGTGAAAGGAATTACAGCCTGATCTGTCGGTAAATCTGTAATGCCCGACTAATTTAGCCAGCTGCTAAATGCCACCATATGGCTGCGGCGCCGCGCCCCGCTCGCATGTACTGCAAGTGTGTGTTTGTGTGTGTTGAGCTGTAATAGATTTAAGTGGAGAGTACTCGGATTTTCTCTACATAATAAAAGCGACAGAATCTAGTTTTCTTTTAAAATTTCGCTTCGTTTTGTGCCGCTTGCTTCCTCCTTGCTGCGTTTCTGCAGCCCGGAGCCTGACGAGACAGGAAGTGATTGCTTTTTGCCTCAAGCAATGAACTTGGTGACCCCCAGGGGCTCTTCAGTTGACACCTACCCCCCCTTGCAATTCCTGTTCCAGCACACACACTCTAACACACACACACACTTTCTTCTTCTTTTTTTTTTTTTTGCCCCTGGGGTGCCAGACCTAATTTGCCCCCAGCCAATACAGCTTAACCCCCTCCCCTCATCGCTGCACGGGTGACCGAGCATTACGGGACCCTGGCCGACATTATTGCACTGTGACACACACACACACACACACACACACACACACACACACACACACACACACACACACACACACACACACACACACACACACACACACACACACACACACACACACACACACACACACACACACACACGCACACACACGGATGCACAGACTTGAGCATGTCTCCAGGTTTTAACATCGAATGTATCGAGTTCTCATGGAAACAGCAGAGTGAGTTATACGGTTCTATTTGTTTCCACAGACCTGGTACCAACAAGCTGCGGCCCCCCAGCAGGCGCCGCCCAAGGACTCTTCCGCCGCCGCGGCAAACGACAGTGCTCAGTATCATGCTCGTATTTCAGCCCTCCACAAGAAAGGGAAGGCCAAAGGTGAGCGGCGGCATGATGAGACGCCTCGGGTGGAGGGATCGCTAGATTGTTGGCGGGATTTCAAATATAGAATTAAATTGTAAGATCAGTCATTAGGCTTTTCCACCAGAAAGAACCAGGAGCGAGTTCAGGGTCGGTGCCAGGGCCAGTTCTTAAATGAGCGCCGCCAAAGAACCGGTTCTTTTTTCCACCGTTAACGGAATCAAGCGAGAGCCACGTCGTCACGTCACTCCAAAACGTGATGCGTCACAGATTTCGCCGATCAGCGCTGACATCGATAGACGGACTGTATTCATCTGTTTGGTCCTGGCCGCTGCATCGAGTCTGGCCTGAACCTCGCTTGCAGACGAAAGAGACAGAAAGTATTGAGTCTCCTCGTCGCTCTGTTGGGGTTTTTTTCACGTTCCGTCTCCGTCCGGAGCTTGGGGCTTATTTTTCAACATTTGGGTATTACATTGTGAATTTCTGCTCCTTTCACTTTCACAGACTAAGAACTGGTGCTCACTCGGAACTCGCCCTTGGTTCTTTCTGGTGGAAAAGCCCCCTAACTGACAAACTTAACATGTGTTTAGTGCGTCAAGTTTTAGTTTATTAGTTTGCTTTAATTGAAACACTTCTTATTTCCATTACATATACAAAGACAAATGTTTCCCCCTCTGTTGTTGGTACATTGTAATATTCTCTCTATATTGGTTTTTTTTTTTCTAATCTTTCCTTCTCTCTGCTTCTCCACCTTTCTTTCTGCAGAAGCGTACAAGTTGCTGAAGGAAGCTCACAAAATGGGCATAGTGCTGAATGCCAGCCTGTTCGACCACACCATCCGCTCCCTGCTGGCCGAGGGCTCCATCGAGGACGCCATGGCGGTCAAAGACATGTAGGTGTCTCAGCACGGCGATGAAAAGTCACCGAAGATATAAAACATCAGTCATCACACTAAGACGAGTATATTCAAATGGATTTTTTGGCGTCAGATTCACTGTTTAATGGTGAGAAATCATAGAACTTTATCACCCGATCAATTGTGCCACGTTGGTTTCATAAACTTGGCTTCTTAACTGAAAAGGAGATTAAAACCAAATACTTAAAAATGCAAAACTAACTATCCTGGAAGTTATTTCGATCTGCCAATCATGGCTTCAGCACATAAATTAATCAAATAAGGATTTTAGCGGATTTAATGCACAGGGATAAAGTTCGGTAGGAGCAAACCTTTCATTTAAACCCTGAAATGTTGATTTTCATCATTTCAACTGATTCCTTAACCAATTCACACTGAGAATAGTGATTTGTAGTCATTTGGAGGATAAAGAATTACAATAGATGCCACAAATGGTCAATACAGAGTGAATCAAAATGTTGAATACATTGAGGAGAAAGTTAAAATTATCCCACCGATCTTTCGTCTCGTCTTAAAACGCTGAATCTTGTACGCAAGTGTCACTTTTACACGATACCGCATCTCGTCCGGGTTGCAAATCTTTGCACACGGAAGTCAAATTCCTTCGCTCGCAGCACACTGTTAACACGCATTTCCAGTGTGTGAGACCATCGAGCAGGTCCCACTGTTGGAACTGAACCCAACTTGATTGCAGCTTTTGTTGCATTTCATGAGAAGGTGTCGGACGTCGACAATTATTCCCATTTGGTGAGATCACGACACTTAAGAACAGTTGATATAAGTATTTTTTTCCTCCGGGCCTGCAGGCGGCTCGGCAGCGAATCTCAGTTATAAGAATTTTTTTTTTTTTAAAAGAAGCGCACAGTGCGCTTAATGCTCTGCTACTTGCCCCGTCTCCTCGGCCGCTGTCCGCGGGTCACCTCAGGCTAAAATCACAGCTCCTCAGTAGACATGAGGATTATGAAGTGATTGTGTGTTAACACGCTCAGCCCTGCTGGATATGAACAATGGCTCTTACTAAGCCCCAAGATGCACACACACACAGGCTACAATGTACAGATTAATTTTGCTTTTCTGGGAATCTGGTGACTTTGTGCAGAAATGTCCATCTTCTTCCAATTAGTCATATATCATGTGTTGTTTTGTTACCGGGGCCGTATCGGGGCTGGAGTCTGGAGACTAATGCACGAACAGACCGAGGTATTAGAGATCTGAGCTTAGCACCGAGCCTCTGCTGTTTGTGTGGGGGGTTTTTTTCCGGTAATCTCCTTTTTCTTTTATCTCTTTTTGTCCCTTTCTTTGTATCACTTTCTGTCTGTGGAATAAAAAAAAAACAACAAGAAAAACCAGACACAGAAGAAAAGAATTAAGATAATAACATCATCCAGTGAAAGAAGAGATGCCGCTGCAGATTTGTGCAGGGAGGATGACAAAACATGTAAAAACATCTATTACACTATCAGTCGCTCCGCTGTTTTCTGCTCTCCGCGGTTCACTCTCTTATATTATGAGAAATAATCGTATCAATTTGAGAGCCGTGTTTCAACAAGCGCGGGGCAACGCGAGCGATAACCCATCTCTGGTCTCTGTTTGAATTGGTTTATGGCATCCCTGCGTGGATAAAAGCTGACTTTATCTGCACTCTTAATGAGAAGTGAAATGAGCTGAGAGGAGAGTCGGAGGAAGATGGAGACTGGCCGGAGATAAAAGGAGCTAAATGGGGGGGGGGGGAGAGGAGTGCGCGGTGGAGGAGGAGGGCTTGATTTAATCGCGTACGGGGGATAATGAAGACGCTATAGGCATTAGTTCCTCCGTGCGTGTGTGTGGGTGTGTGTTTGTTTTGGGGGTAATCTGTACAGAATTGAGCAGCGGGGCGCTTATGGCGGGATTAAGGGATTGGGAGAGAGTGAAGACGATGATGAGAGGGGAAGAGGTGGACGGAGTCGTTGGCTGGAGTGCAGGGTCCTCAGGAGACGGTGCGAGTGTTTCTGTTGTTTCTTCAGCTTTGACAGATCCCCCCCCCCACCCCCCCCCCCCCTTCACCTGATAATTCAAACCCCACATCCACGCTGCCCGGTGTCGACGGCAATCCTGCGGCGACCCCGTCGCCGCTCCAATCTCCAGCCGTTGACCCCCGGATGCCGCCTGGCCCGGCGTCGCCACGGCGATAAGGATTGCCAGCCTGATGCTCAATTGAGCGGAAGGATTAATCTGGTCGCAGGGCTATAATAATAAATAAAGAAGGGGGGGGGGGGGGGGCAGGAGGCCGGCTTGATTGAGGTTTTAGTGGCAAAGAAATGAAAAAGAGGACGGCTGGAAGGAGCGAACAGACGGAAGGAGGACGGTGAGGCCTCAATACCGCGGACGTAATGCCACACAGATACACACGTGAGGCGGCTCAGCGGGACGCGGCAACACGTATACGGGCGACATCAATCAACCGCTTCATGTCCGTATTGTTTTCAGGTCACAGCAGGCGCTAGCACTCGCCGTCAATCAAATTTGCGGCTTTTGTCTCGTCCGTCTTGTGCGTTTCAGCTCGTGTGTTTTTTTCTTTTGTTTTGTTTTTCTTTATCCCGCCGGCCTCCCGCAAAGTCCGGTGCTTTTCTAAATGCGACGCCTCGTAATGCCGCGGAACTCGAAGCTCACGCAGTCACCGACGCGGCCATCGCAGATTATAAAGATTCTTAACTTGGTGATGATGGACTTTCTTGTCGCTTCGCTGAGATGTGGCTGTAATCTGTCGTGCATGAGTAATCTCATGTCGGGGTATCAAAGTACAAGTGAAGGCATTGTTTTGCTCACTTAGGTAGAAACGGCCCGACATCAGGATGACAGACACAAGATAATACCCCTTATAAAGACTGTCAACACGCTACATGTGGATCAAAATTAAGCTTTTCTTATTGAAGACTTATGAGGATTATCTGATAGTGGAGGGGGGGGGGGGGGGGGAACAAAAAAAAAAGCTGTAACGTTACCTGAGTTTGAACCGTTGACACAATACTTAGAAAATAACAGAGTACTTCAGGAAATACGGGACAAAAACAAGCTTAAGAAATAGGATTATTATCTTTTTTTGACAACAACATAGTTCTAGTACAAATAGATTCTTGCTGAAAGCTGAAAACGGGGAAAATGCAGCATTTTGTAGGTCAATGTGAGCCATACATACATACATACATACATACATACATACATACATACATACATACAATCAGCGTAAAGCCCACAATGAGCAATTCCTGGAAATTTTCAAGCCGTCATGTAAAATGGATTGCATGTTTTATTAACTCTGACATTTCTTCAGGTACTTGGGCTTCTTGTTACTTCAATTGACTTCAAATCCCGTGTATGTGTGTGTGTGTGTGTGTGTGTGTGTGTGTGTGTGTGTGTGTGTGTGTGTGTGTGTGTGTGTGTGTGGGATCTTACTGGCAAAAGTACCATTATGAATGTGTGTGTGGATTTATATTTGTTTGATTAAAAGTGAAATTAATTCAATCAATGAAACTAAAATATTACTGATGGATGCATTCTTCTTTTTTTTTTCTTCCCTGCACAGTGCTCAGTCTCAAATGCCAAACTTCAAGCTGAGTGAAATTGCCATGAGTTTGCTCGTCATCACGCACAGCAAGAAGGGCCAGGTCGAAGGTGAGGAGCGGCATTACGTGTGTGTTTGAGACCTTCTTCTTGACATAATCCAACCTAATGCCTTCATTTCTGTGTTGATACGTTACAGGGACAATAATATATTAGTAACCATACTAAGAATTGACACGTGTCAGATCCCCACGTGTGTCGCGGGTCCAAACCCACAGCCTGTCGCTTCCCTCCACAGACGCCCTGCAGCTCATGAAGTCGATGCTTCACTCGGACCTGGTGCCCATGCGGATCTCCTTCACCAAGCTGGTGCAGGCCATGGGGGGCTGCGGCGACGTGTCGGGGATCGAGGAGGTGCAGTCGCTGGTGAAGAGCCTCGGCACGGACATGAACCTGTCCAGCATGTTGTTCATCAACAACACCGCCCTGGCACACATCCACAAGTAAGACCGCTAAGGAATGTGCGTGCGTGGAGATTACGACGGCGGATGGCTGAATTTCAGCTCCAAAGGATCGAACAGATAAAGCCACGTTAAAGTACACTAAAAGGAAGCTTAGAAGGGCCTTAAACTTGTAAACAAAATGATTGCAGGGGAGCAGGTTACATGAGGGGGGGGGGAGAGGAATTGTGTGTAGTTCATTGTGAATCTTTCATGCCTTTTTGTAAACACCGTGATTCTTGCAAGCAGTTGAACGCAACACCAGCGGCGCGTTGTGACAAGCTGACGCGCTCCCGAGTACAAGCTTCCAGGGCGAGCGGGGCGTCGAGTACAAGCACAGGCGTAATAGGATTATTCACGGGCTCTTTTTTAATGTCGTGAAAACACCCGTCATCCGCCGCCGCTTTGTCGCCTCTCAAACATAAGAGGAGGGGGGGGGGGGGACAAACGAAACAAAAAGCACACATCGTGCATCAAAGTTTCACCGTGCCCACTCGCCGCATTAGCGCCTTTCCTCCGAGCGGCGAGGCGGCGTCCCCGTGCCACCTCGGAGGGACAGCGGGAAGTTGAAGAGTCGCCGCGGCGGCCTCACGCCCGACCGGCCTTGTCGGCGCGGGGCCTGTCGGCCTGAACCCTGACCTGCGGGGGGGAGCGGCGCTCTGAGCCTCTCTGACACGCGCTTCCCCCGCCGCAGCTCTTAACCAGTCAGCTTGACTCAGCTGCAAGCGGGCGAGGCGAGCGGGTCCGGAAAGCAGCGCGCCACATTTAACAAGGGGGTGGGGGGGGGAGGGGGCGCTGAATTATTCAGACGGTCCCGGTCGCAGCGATCAGCACAGATATGTCCCCCCCCCCACACCTCTGGCCACACAGTCTGTTAAATATTCATGGCGACTGGCGACGGTGGGACGGGGAGCGGAAAGTGTCGGTCGCGAAGGTCCCGGTTGCCAGATTGAGTTGTTTTACATTTGTCGCGCTTTGGTGTGCACGCTTTGTTTCTAGTTGTGTCGACCTCAGCAGAACGAGCATTTCCTAACCCTTTCCTGGGAGAATCGAGTCGATCGGCGCAAAATATTTCAATCCGTCAACATTCAAAGTTTAAAAATGACATTTTGGACCAATTTATCAGACGATCCATCAATGTGATCCTCATGTTTGAATTTAAATCACTGATGTTAGAGATTGAGGCTGTTTGTTTTTTTTTTTTATGATTAGAAGCCAGAAATTAACAGGTCAATAAAAGCGTCCCTCATTGCAGGGTATCTGGAGGCAATGCAATTTACAGGTGTCCCTAAACGCCTCACCTGCTTAAAATCAACTTCACTGTTTTTTTTTTCTGTAGGCCAGCAAAAAAGCATTAGTATAAGTCATGCCGTGAGTTTGTGATATGAGAAATCCAGTATACTGAAGCAGGATTTAACTTAACTATAAGCCTGAAGAAAAACACTGTGAGGATTTTCCACTGCGCATTTGTTTTCACAGAACTGTCACGTTCAGGACACATTTTGTGAATCAAAAACAACGGCGTTATTTTCTGGATGGAGTCATTTCTTCCCTCACTGTGATTTAAGGCAAGACTTATGTAGTTGTATGCATTTACGGGTGAATATTAGCGACCTGGCCACATTAACCCTGTGAGAAAATGAGTTTGTCTCTCATGGCTAAAAAAAAACAAAGTTTCAATTCGCAGTGTTCTTGTCACGTTGTTTAAAAAAATGGAACTTCCCCTAAAATTACCTCAAGGTGGTGAGACATTTTAGACAGTGAATCGCTGTGAATACATGCGATTCACTGTCTAAAATCGCTGTGAATACATGCGAGTTTATAGAGGATTTAGAAAAAAAAAAATCTTTGTTTACCAAACTTAACCTGCTGATCTGTTCTTCCCGCGCTTCGCCTCCAGCGGTGATTTGGACTCGGCGGTGGAGCTGCTGGAGGGAGTCTACACACAACCAGATGGCACCAACCCCAGCATGTCTTTGTCTTCAGAAAGGTCCTTGAAGCTGACGACGACAAAGCTTTAGACAAGTGTAAGACACACACACACATACACACACTGGCACAAGTTAGAATAATCAAACATTTAAGCACTTGTGTCATGTAAATAAGCAAATCGGTTAGTTTTACTAGTATATTTTTGGAAATTATACATGGGAACATATAGCACAGTAATGGAAATGTAGACGTAGATACGCAAACAAACATACAACATTTGAATTCAACTTAAGTGGGCAAAACATACGAGACGAAAATGCTCATTTTGAAATTGATTTGGCAAGATTGAGGCGAAGCACAAACTTGACGTGTGTGTTGTGGTGGTGTTGCAGTGAGCGTGATGGCAGAGCGGCTCGCCAACCACTTTGCCTGCTACAGGCCGGCTTCAGACCTCTTCCTCAGCTGCTGGACGAGGACAAAGTCGAAGATGCCAAATTCATGCTGGCCGTGAGTATGCGCATGTGCCCAGAAGCCGCAAGCCCCAGAGCCAAGACGTGTGTGTGTGTGTGTGTGTGTGTGTGTGTGTGTGTGTGTGTGTGTGTGTGTGTGTGTGTGTGTGTGTGTGTGTGTGTGTGTGTGTGTGTGTGTGTGTGTGTGTGTGTGTGTGTGTGTGTGTGTGTGTGTGTGTGTGTGTGTGTGTGTGTGTGTGTGTGTGTGAAGTGTCACACTGATATATATTTTCGGCTGAACGGTGTTCAAAGGCACGTGCTCAGATTCAAATCCAGCATTTGAAGGCGTCTCTCTGTTGGCGATTTGCTTTTCCGTGCGGCGCGAGCGTCTGAGTCTCCTCTCAGATGAGTCTGGTTTCAGTCCACGGGGCCCCAGATGAAATAGAGCTTTAATATTAGAAGATCGTCAACAAGGATATTTGGGCATGGTTACAGAAACAAACCATCGTTGCTTCTCGACGGCTCTTTTTGTACATCTGCTGTACGTTGCTTTGTTTCATCTCTGTGAGGAGAGTTAAAGGCCTGATACACCAGTAAGGGTCTTTAAAAACGAAAAGATAAAAATCTATATGGTTCAGTTTATTGTTTATCCCTGATGTATATTAATTCAAATATTGGTGGATGACAGGGGTTTTGAAATGATTGCATATTTTATGCGGCGAGATCTGAGACTTCAGTGATTTTATTAAACCTTTTATCTTGATGGTGTGTAGCTGCTGCCGTATTCGTCCTGTTTGCAGGTAAACGGAGTGAGACGTCTCCAGATCTCTGAAAGCTGATCTGGGTCAGAACTCAAGTCTTTAAACATTATCACAAAACAAATACGATTTGCTACCTTTCAGGGGGATATATAGTATTTATATGTCTGAAGTTCAGTTTGTAATGTTATTAATACTTTAGTTTAGGTATTGGGTAATGCATAAAATAGTATTGTTGAGGTT